>NW_009915012.1:200952-210793 GCF_000696875.1 Nestor notabilis | reverse complement strand
GGTCAGTTAAGTGTTGCCAGATGACAAAGCTATAACCTACAGAAAATTATTCAGATGGTATAGTAAAAATCTGATATTAAACCTTCCTGAAAAATCTACAGAAATAGATGAGTATTAAACCAGAAACTGTCAGCCAAGACACAGCAACACCTAAAGCCATAAGAGACAGGGTTGAGATGTGAAAGTTATTGAACAGCCCAGGTTTTATGATATGCAAGAACCAGCTACAAAATCCTATTAAGGAAGAGGTGGATGCTTCATAAATAATCTTGTGATAGTGCAAAAAGGAAGAAAGACTAAAGGATACATAGCTGACATGTTCCTATGGTGATTTTAAAAGACTGGATTCAGTCTCCCTCCTGACAAAGAACAGTCCTATGTGGTGATCTGCTTATCAGCTCTGCTTCCTCAACAAGATGTTGTAGAAGATGAGAGATGCCTGAATGGACCAAGACAGACCTGAAGCCAGAAGCTGACCGGGGTGATATGCACTACAAATGAGAAGGAAAATAAATATATATATGAAGAAAAAGGGATTTTTGACAGATTTTGGACAGTTAAGACATTTCCTGAATATCTTATCACATATTATATTAAGTGAATAGACTTCAGAATCAGTTTATCAGTTTACTAACACTAAGCCAAACAAAACCTGAAGTCTAAACATTTGTAATCTGGACTTTTTAATTAAATTTAAGCAATTTTAATTCTTTATCTTAATTAAACCACCAAGATTTCATTGATTTGTTTTTAACTGCCTCTTACAACCACTCATTCAGACTACTTGGGATCCAAGCCTTTTGCTTTATATATGATTGAAATGACTGTGGCATGAGAAGCATAAGTAACAAAGAAATCCAAAACAATAATTTGTTTGAGAAAATAACCGTATTTATATACCTGTAAATATTTAAAACAACAGTATATACTCCCTAGACTTAAAGCATAAAATAATACTTTTCACAATATTATGTAGGCTTTTTTTTCCTTCCTTCAATTTAAAATAAATTGCTCTTGGTTTGCACCAAAGTAAGAGAGTAAAATTTGACCCAGGGATTTCAACATTCCTTATAAATCTAAATTTATAATAAAGCACAAAAACTTCTCAATGATGAATTGTTTTGTTGCTAGGCAGTCTGGCCCAGATGGGCTGTTAAAGTTTGATTTACTCTGCTGATCCATGACCTCTTTCTCTGACAAGTCATTTTTTATGATTATTTATTTATATTATAGAAGCATGTAGGGGCTTCTGAGGTGACCAGGGCTTTATTGTGCTATTAGGCACTGTCCAAACATGCATAGAGAATGATCTCTTTATTCTGAACAGAACATTATTTAAGTAGCAGGCATGTTTTTTTAGGGAGCTGAGTGAAATGGAATACTGAGCTTCAGCTCCCCTGAATTGCATTTCTCAGTGTGCCACACACTTTGATCTGTGTAGGAGGGATGCAGGTGCTCGGTAACCATCCATCACACAACTATCTGCACCACAGAGACACAGTTTGTAAAGGGACTGGAAATCAAAGCTTTTATCTGATTGTACTTAGAAAGAATGGAAGGAAGGGGGCTCTTGTCTCTACAGTGTCTTCTACACAAGTTATTTTGTGTAGCAGAATTAGTTAAATTAATCTGACGAATGTAGTTGACATAGGCTAAATATTACAAAACTTATTGGGAGAGGGGGAACAAAGACACCCGTAACCACATATACTTAGTGCAAGGGAGATGATGTTATCCTGAAAACACATTAGAATACATGTTCAGCCCAGGAGTCTGTAATCACTAGGTTCCTGCCTTGTGCACTCCCCAGCACGACAGGTACATACTGCAGAGCTGCTTGTGAATATGGGAGATCAGGCATGGGTAAAAAATGAAAAAGAAAAAGAGAAACCCAGCTGTGCAATGTTTATTTGAGAAGAGACCAAGCATGCAAGTATTGATTTCCCCAAACAGTACGAGACAAAAAGGTCATATTTTCAATCCTCGAAACCTTGGTGCCTCGCTAAGGTTCTGCGAAGCTATTTCACCTGAGGTATTCGTGTTTTCATAGCCTAATGCTGTTGGCTCATATCCCAAAGGGGCTGTGCTGTAAATGGCATATGAAATTTGATTGCTGAATATCTGCCTGGTTCACGGGGCTCTGCAGGCAGTGCTGTGTGTGAAAATGGTTAGCCACTGCATGGGCCATGCCAGTTAGTTGCAACACCAGTTTCAGTCACAGATATGACAGAAAGGGAGCCCTTCATCCACCCCTGCTAAGAACAGATAAAACCACCACTTGAGAGGGGGAAATCTGACAGGCTAATACAGTGCAAATCAGGAACAGTAAATCTCTCTCTCTTCAGTATTCTGCCTTTTTACCCAATTTGTCTTACTTTCAGACCAGCTTTTGAGATGTTCAATCACTAGTTGGGCAGAGCAGAGTCCAGTGCATGCAGACCTGCCAAGACTTTTTTCTGCTTTTTCATTTTTTTGGCTCACCTTTCAAACCAGACTTCCTGTTCACAGGAGCATGACAATCCAGGCCTATGCAAGCACCTGGAAGTGTGAATCTCAGCTATGAGGCTTAGCTTTCCCTTGCCTGATGCTTCACTTGACACATTAAAAAACAAGTTTGCTCTTAATCTTACTTAAGATGATACTGAGGTAAATGTAAATTTGTGGTAAGCCTGATCTGAATGATATTTATTCCCCAGACTTGAACAGTACAAGTTGGATTAGTAACTGAATATACTATTGCGAGTGTTCTGAGCTACCTATGCTGGAAAGAGCACCCAATGAACCCATAGTTTCCTTCTAAGAGCAATGGTTTTCCCTCTCACCTTTGTCCACTTTTGCAGTGTTGCCTCCCACACCAGTTGGTTGTTGCTTTTCTATGCTCCATTTCCACCTTTGTTCAGGCTGCAGTTTAGCTGCCTGGTGTGTAGACCGTTGGTATTTTGAGCTCAAGGTAGAATTGCATGCATATAAAATAGTTGACCATAGTGGGCCAGATGCTCAGTTAATGTCACTCGGTTTGTACAGTGCTGACTAATTCCTGCAGAGGAGTCTACCCAGTGTTAAATGGACATACAAAGGCTCATTCATCTCTTGTGTTTCTCCCAAAAGATGTTTGCATTCCCCCCCCCACTTCAGTTTGATGCTGCATGCTCATCTGCCAGCCAGTATGATTGCTTTTCTCATTCCAGGTATGTCTATTCGCAAGCAAAGGGACCATCTTAAGGCTAAATTTTCTGCAAGGTTTTATCTGCCAGCTGTGCTTGCCTATTTGCTGTGTCTACACCTCCTGTTTGCCAACTGCTTTCAGCAACCAGCTTTTTGAAAGCAACCAAGTTGGAACATAAAAGATGCTCCCAGTGTTGAGCAGCAAATCCATGTTTGTTCCCCCACTACTTCGCTGTATCCAAGCAAGCGTACCAGACACAAAGACTTGGTGTTGCCTCCTTTCTGCCAGTTGTGCCATGTGATTCCTGTTGAATACGATCATGGGATCAAGATTTTTATTTCTGTATTTTTACCTTCTACTTCCATCCAGCAATTCACTTTTCAAGTGGAACATTTCAAGGCAGAACAGCAAGATGTGGCAAAGACTGCAGAAATGAATAGTCTGACAAAGATGACATGAAAGGAGGTTTTGAGGTGGAGAAAAACGTAATTGGGGTTGAAGGTACAATTAGCTCCACATAGAGGTTTTAAGACTGGGTACTGCCTTCATCTTATATCTGAAACCTCTTAATATACACAGACACATATATTTTGATACCTGCTTTCTGATACAGGCAGCTCTGTAAGCTTGTACAGGACACGTTACAGAGGGGCGCTGCACATTCTGATGGATCCACTGTGAGCTGATCTCATGCAAATATGCCCTGGATGTTTCATTCCAGTAGCCCTGGCTTGTGTCTTTCCCCTTTCTTATTTTACTGCGTATCCTAATGCAGGAATTGTGCCCACTTTTACATCTTCCTTTCAAATGAAATCCACATTTTCTCCATCTCTCTCATAGGTGCCAAGAGCACTTCCACACCTTCCACATGGTCCCTGGGAGCTGTCAAAGACTTGTGTTTGCATTCATTCCCACTCTTTTAATTATGAGAAGCTCTTATGATTTTACCTTCCTTTACTATCATGAATAGCCCAGATGATCCTCACTCTGGGCTTCCTTATCTGAGGGCAATAGGACTTGTAGACTTAAAATAGATGTATAAGAATATGTGGAATTTGAGCCAAGGCTGGATGCTACTGTTATGCTAAGCCCTATACAGAGGAGGGGGGGGACACACATACATAACTTTTGAAAATTCTTGGGATTCTGTGATCAGCCTCTCTGTGTATCCCTGTTCTGTGCATCACACAATCAATCACTAAAACTCTGGACTTTCACCAAAGTTATAAACATATACATCACAACATATGAGGGTGGAGAAAGAATAACTGTGACTGTGTTAAACAGGAAGTTCTCTGGAGAGGACTCTTCCAGGTCACTTGCATCAGTGTGTGAGGATGTAAACAACACCTTACAGCTGCATTTTTGCTATTGCCCATTGAGTAGGGATGTCAAAGATACAGGAGAAAATAGCCCTGTGTGCTCTTGATGTCCCCTGGATTTTTGCAGCCAACCATAAGTTAATCCACTAATGAGGCACTGTGCTGTTCTCCCTGAAGATAATGGGGAAACTCCTTTAGTGTGTTGGAGGAAGAGCATGTCTATGATTTATGAATACCAAGAGTGAAAATGCTCCAGTGCCACCACTCACCAGCAGGAAAGGGAGTGCAGAAACATGAGTTTCAGTATAGTGTGAAGGTGCCTACAGAATTTTTGTATTAATCAAACATTACATCTTTCCCCATAAGCTGCCTGGATGTTGAAAAGCAGTTTTATGGATGTTGTCTTTATAATACCTGCATTGCATAAGCTTTAATGTCACTATCTCGTTTTGAACCCCTTGGGTTCTCTGTTAGTACAAAGATGATTAAAAGAATTTTGATTGAAGCTTTCCTGACACACGATGTTAAAAGATTTCAGTCCTTATCTTTGCCAATTATGGCATGAGAAAGACAAAGATGAGACCATTAATCATCACTTAGGCCTGTAAAAATGTCCATTTTGATCATTCCACAGTACTTGAAGTGCTGACGTGCCAGTACTGTTGTTTTGACATGATGAAGTAATACAGAATATTTGTTCCATATTTTCATCTCTAGAGGTTTCTTGAAAGAAAAGTAAAGAATAAAAGACTACAAAAATATACATTGTAAACATGACTGTATGAAAAAGCTCAGAAAAGAAGAACGAAAGTCATGTTGAAAGCCTAGTGATGTTTCTTTTATTCTCTTCTTCCATGAGTCATGACAACCTCTGTTGTTTCCTTCTCCTCCATATACTGATTTATTGCTTGATGGCATTCATGAAGTTCAAAACTTCCTTGGATGCTGCCTTAATGTTTACATTCTTAAACCCACATTGAACCAAAACAACTTGGCTCTTTCCTCCAGAACAGTTTAAAATTTTAATTGATAAATTGTTAATGAAGATTTGGGGAAAAAAACCCACCACCAAACATAAAAAGAGAGGAAAACATTATCTGATCCATTGTCTTCTTACAGAACAAAGAGGCCAACACTGGTGAAAACAATGACTGGGAGAAATTAATAAAAAAAACAAAATAAAATGGTGCCAATTGCCAATTAACAAAAAGAACAGAATGACTGATCTGCAGCATCAGCCCTGCTGGTGGCAAAACAATGCTCCAGATGGTTAGCTACCTGCTAACTTGAAGTAGGGTTAACTAGAGCAGATTGCTCAGAGCTGCATCCAGTTGGTTGCAAGAATAGCCAAAGATGGCGACTCCACAGCCTCCCTGACGAACCTGCTCCATCTCACAGTAAACAAGATTTCTCTTAATTTTAAGTGGAATTTCCTCTGTTTGTATTAGAGTTTATGCCCACAGCCTCTTGCCCTGTCAGTGGGCACAGAAAAGTCTGGTTCTGTATTTCATAGTGCCTCCCATCAGGTATTTATGCACATTGATTTGATCTCCCATGCCCTCTCTTCTACAGGCTGAAGAGTTCTATTTCTCTTAGCCTTTGCTTGGACACAGATGCTCCAGTCCTTTACTCATCTTGTTTTAATTTATGCTAGACTGTTCTTAGTTTGGAAAATATGTCCTTCTATGAAGAATAATGTTAAAATTATGGTATATTTTATCAGTGTTCTTAAGCAGTGATTTGGTGAACTGACTTAAAGGTGCAAGTGTTGTTCATGTTCTGAATAAATTCAGGAATTATAAGATCCTTTACAACCACTCAATTTTTTTTCAACAAGAAACTTACTTTACCAAATACTTTCATTTTGAGGTTCCAATAGAACTGGTCAACAAGCCTTGGGTTTTTTTTTTTCCCCTTTCCCGTTGTATTGTCTCTGTGCTGCTCTCTAGATGTTAATCTTTAAAGCTTTGCCAATACCTAGATGGACAACATAATCCCAACCCAAAACATTAACACTGAAATAATCCAAAAACGTTCTCGCCATGTTATGTCTAACCAAAGAAAGAACATGCACTGTTACTTGAGAACTAACATCTCTAGTCTTTGCAAGTTCTCATAGTATTTACACAGTAAGAGGTAGATCATGTCAGCCAACTGTATGACTAAGAATTAAATGTTTTATCTAAGTTAGCTGTTAGGGTCCTTCAGTAGTCCAATGAGGAGAGAAAAACATATCTAAAAGGCTTCATATATTTCATATGCCACCCCAGAAAGTGGTGGATGCCTTCTGGAAGTAACTGCCTATCTCTGTTAGTGAACACACTCCAGTGAATAACGTCTGGACAACTCAAATTCACCAAGATGGATCCTCTTGTCAAACTGCAGTTTCATTCACAAGTGTGGGTCTACTTTCTTCAAACTTCTGTTATTGAATCTACTCTTTTTACTGTCTAGTCATCCTTGTAGATGAAAGGATGTATATCCGAACTGGTGATGAAAGTTGTAGAATCAGCTGAGGAAGATTTCCCCCTGTACCTTGATGATATTCTCAGACTCTAGAACGAATTCAGTTCTTGACAAAAAAGGTCAGCACTCTGAATGAATATCTGCTACCCTGAGGCAGTGATAGATTTTCTATAAAGATGATGATTAACTCTTTTGTTTAATATATTCCCACAAAGGCATTGCTTGGACAATCTTTGTACAGTCTTGGTCCATGCTTTAAGAGAATGGGTACCCAGCTGGTGCAGCACATTTCTTCTGTCACTGTATCTGAAAATCTCACAGTCAGTTATCGTTCCTGTTGCAGGAGTTGAGGCAAGGGATGCTGACATTTGAAAAGAAAGCATCAGTAAAAAAGAAGCTGCTGTTCTTCCCATGATTAGATCTATAAGCCTGAAATGTGTAAAACTTAAATAAAGAGGACTAATTTCAGCCACATATCTTGCTGGAGAAACAAAACTAGTTTCTAGTTCTTCCCCAGTAACATCCTTGCATTTGTTCCACATAGTGTAATGTGACAATTCAATCATTTGCAATACATTTCAAGTGGGAAAATCCATAATGTGCTATTGACTGAAGAGTAGTATAATTGAATTCTCTGTATTTTCATACAGGCTTCCAGATGTACTTTTCTGGAATTACCCCAAAAGGAGAAACAGGTACAGTGCTGTGAAAGGGAACCTGGTATCCCACTTGATCCTTTCAGAGAATGTAGGAAGACTTTTTATGCTTTATGTGGCTTCACCAGTTGAGCAACAGTTTTGTTTTGCTGACAGCAGCAGTGTGGACATCAGGCAATCCAAGTTTTGAGGAAGGTTGTAAGGTTATTCATAAACGATGGGACAAATTCTGCCATCTCCGGTCCAAATGCGGGAGTATTTAGAAGTAGGGAGCAGCTGAAGCATGGGGGAAGTCCTCTGTATTTATCACACCCTTGTCTACCATTCAAGACAACTGCATAAACCACATGGATCTGACAGATTTGTCTTCTCCTTAACCTCACTGGCAGTGATCATGTCACAGATTAAATCTGCACTGTAATGAATGACAGATGCAAGCAATCTCTACCTGTTCATTCAGCTCACCAGGGGCAGTGTGATCACATCACTGTAATGCAAAACTCAGATTAATAAGGAAAGAATATAAGATTTAGATTGGATATTGGGATTTTTTTTTTTCACTGAAACGTTTGTCAAGCATTGGAACAGGCTGCCCACGGAAGTGATTGAGTCACCATCCCTGAAGGTATTTAAAAGTTGCTTTAAGGTAAGGCACTTTAGGGACATGGTTTAGTGGTGGAGTTGGCAGTCCTAGGGAGACGGTTGGACTAAATGATCTTAGAGGTTTTTTCCAACCTAAATGATTCTATGATTCTATGATATATAAGCTGGAGCTTGGCTCCAGGCTGACAGCCAGTTTTGGCATGACATGTGGTTCATGTCTCCTGCTGCGGTCTAGGGGGCAGAGCAGGCTCATGCCAGTTTGTAAGAAATCATGTGGAGGTATCCCACACTGCTTCTCTGTTGAGCTGGTGCAGCCACCGATAGTACAGCCATTCCTGAGAGATTTGGAGTTGAAAGGGAGCAGGCAGTGCTTGGCAGGCTGGAAGTTTGAGGTATTGGTTAATTAAATTCCTTGTAGATTTTCCTTTCATGATAATGCTAAATCCAGGGATAAGTTGTCCTGGCAACAGCTTTGGCTACTGTTCTTCCTACCCTTGCTTTTACATTTGTGATTAAAGGTACTTGAGTATGTAAATCACCAGCTGAGGCAGGTGGATTTCTTTATTTATTTCACAGAACGTAGTGCCCATATTAATTGATAATACGGTGCAGTCATTTGCGTTTGAATAATAAAACATTGTACTCACTCTTCAGAGCTCAGTATTTAGCCAACAACATATATTATTCATTGTTTCAAAATGTAATAAAGATACATACTTAATATCTGCTTTCCAATTAAACTTTATGAGTGGGGGTTGACTATGGTTATATTTTTTGGCTGTGCTTTTTAATTTTCTTCTAATGCCTCCCTGAGAATTCAAGAGGCAGCTTCAAGCATAAACATGTTGAGTGTTAAAATCGTGTAGTATATTTTATGGTCAAAATGTTATTACACAGATTTATGAGGCTATCCGATGTGGTGACTAAAAGTAGGCATTGAACCTGCTTCACCTGATTTCTCCAGTAGGCTTCAGGGTTTGCAATTCCGGATGAAGGCAATGGCATCAGAGGTAAGCAGCCTGGTCTTTTTTTGTTTGATTCGTGGTGTCAATTAACTAGTTTAAAAGTGGGGATCCTTGGTACTCCTTCAGATCCAATCACATATATTATTACTAATAATATTAATGTCCACATTATGTGTTTACTAAAGAGTCATCACGCATAAGTAAGATGTGCAACCATAGGTTTATGTCCCTTGTAGTTAGCTCTGGCTATAGGTTGGGTTCTTTATAAAAGTGGTAGTTTTAGTCACGGGCATTTCTTCTGGAAGGGAGCACAGCAGTGGATTAAAATGCTTCCCTATTGTAGTCTTATACAGGTGTTTTTACTCTTTTCATTTTGTTCTTCCCATGATTAAGTCGTGGCAGACATTTTTGCATGCTTATGAGTCTGTGTGTCAGAGACACAGGTCATCCTCTGTATTGGAGAGGACAGTCCCTTCCTGCCAACAGACTGGATGAGCAGGAAAGTAGGAATGGCAAATGACTGACTGTTTGGGATGCTTGGGTTATTTAGAAAATACTATAAGACAGAGTGTATGCTTCCCTCTACATGACATGCATGTTCTTCTGTATACAATGAATTGAGATGGAACAGTGGTTGTGTCCACAATTATCTGTTGTTGTTTT
>NW_009915012.1:195105-200921 GCF_000696875.1 Nestor notabilis | reverse complement strand
CCTGCTGAAGTCTGAACGGGTTTTCTCTATCTACAATACAAGTTGGTGGCTGTACTGGAAGAACAGATTAGAAGGACAAATACAGATACCACATGCTATAATGACTAGAGTTCCGGAATAAGGAAATGGAGGATGCATCAGCTTTGCAACGGCAAAACTCAAGTAAGGAAACTTCCAGTGGTCAATACAAGCAGAAGTGTCAGTGTATGAATCAAGAATGCAATGTGGCTCAAGGCAGACGACAGTGGCTATGAAACAGAGATATCCAGATTTTCCAATGCTAAGCATTCTGTGTAGCTGGGTGTGTTGTGAAAGCACTTTCCTTTGGCCTGTCTGTAACCAATGCAGATGGAAAAGGGCTGCTCCTAAAAACCACCCTCCTAAGGATTGTTATTTAGGTGTCTGAATTATTCCCTGGACGAATTTCTCTTTTCCTATTGTTGCAGAGGAAGTCTAAGGAAATTTGCATCAAAATTTAGCTAATGAAGTTGTCATGTACAACCCTCCTTTATAGCTCTTTCAGCAAAAAAGAAAAAGAATAGGAGGAGCACAATTTGAAGCACCACTGCTATTTTCACTTCTCTGATACGAAAATAGCAGAAAACATTTCTGAAGACACAGCTGTCTGACTGAACTAGACAGCTATGAGATGACATACCTGTGGCTGGCTGGCAGCCCAGACTGCAATGCAATTGAGTGTGTCTAAATGGAGATCTCCAGCAGGCTAAGGAGAAAAGATGTTCCAGTTAGGAATTTTGTGCCAAAAACGATGGGAAAGTATTTTCAAGGAACAAGTAAATAGGGCTTTGCACTTTCCAGAATGATGGTAGGAAATGGGAATTGATAGTTGGACAGACTTCTGGCTATGGAAGGCAATGGATCTGCTGTCAGTGATGAGTATTGACATTGGTGTATGGAGATATAACCAAGAGAGCTCAGTAAGCTTCTGAAGAAGAAAAATTGAGGTAAAAGAGAGAACATTCTGGAAACAAAGCAGCTCACTTGGTAAGAGTGGTATGATTTTTTTATTGTGGGTCATTGATTGTCTTACTAAGGAGACAGTAAGATGATAAAATTTCAAACCTCAATAGCAGGACAGACGGTTTTCTGAGGAAGGAGTCTGTTACCAGAGGAGGTTACATTAATAACAAAATAGATTAAAATGAGAACTTGGTATAATATCAAAACATGTTGGAAATAAAATGAATCAAAGCATCAAGAGACATAGAAGATCTTTGATTAGCTTTATGCCAATAACTGGGAGATGAACTGAAGGATAGTAAGGATTTCTAGTTATTTCTTCATAAGAATTTATTAACCATCTGGGCATTTATGAAACCTGTTATGAAGGTCTGTGTGACTGAAAATTATAAAAAAAACAAACCCAA
This sequence comes from Nestor notabilis, assembly GCF_000696875.1. Lineage (NCBI taxonomy): Eukaryota > Metazoa > Chordata > Aves > Psittaciformes > Psittacidae > Nestor > Nestor notabilis. The sequence goes on along the minus strand of NW_009915012.1, from coordinate 199,533 downwards.
AGAGAACCCACAGTAATTTTGGTGAGTGGACTATGTAAAAGAGAGATACTCTTCCAAAGTTCACTTACGAGTTGCCAGACCAGCCACGACTTGTCAGTGTCTGCAACAGAATGCTGAGACAAGCCAGCGTACAGGATGACTAACCTCTCCTCTTACACTGGGGGAAAGGATGCACTAACATGTGGAGTGGGAGACTATGTGAGATATCTTTGTATTCTTGTGCTGAAATAATCTAAAAGTTTTTTAGTTTTAACGCTTAAGCTTGGGGAACTCTAACTGAAACTTAGCTTTGAAATATTAAGAGAAATAGACCATGAACCTGAAAGATGGGGTTGCTTAGGTACAAACGATTTTTACTAGATTACATTTGCAAGCAAAATAACAGAACTAAGATCAATGGACTAAAAAAGATACTTGTTTTAAATCATTCTGTTTCACAGAAATGAGAACAATTAGGAGGTAAATTAATTGAGGAAAAGACTGTCAACAAGCTGATGAATTATGATTAAGAGCAGTTGCAGAACATTTCAGTGGATGCTTCAAAAGCCACATTCTTTAGAAGGCTTTGCCACCCCATAAAACAAAGCAGAACAGTTGGAATCTTGAGTCGGGGGTGGTGGTGAAAGGACTTTATAAAATCTGTACAAAATATGAAGCAGTAGGGCACTGGTGAGGGAGAACATTGATACATATGGGTGCAAGCAGATACCTGCATTTCAGTGGAGCTGTGTGTAGTTTATCATAATATTTCTGTATGCTTGCCCACAACGGTAAAGCAATAAGAGTAGCCAGCAACAGGTACCGTTTAGTGAGATCTATGAGTTTTCACTGCAGAAATCTCTTGGATTAAGATTTCACATGCTTTCTAATATCGATGCTTTAGTTCAGACAGGGTTAATTCAACAAAGCGTTATGGTTCTTTCATGTAGATGGTAAATTAAACATTGAAATGTTTGCTTTTGGCTTCATAATTTATGAATTCAGTCTCAAAACTTTGCTCAGTAACTTCAGAGGATAACTAAATTTCCCATGTAATGTTGTTAATAAAATATATGCTGTTCTTTAAAAAAATATTCTTAAATTAATACTTTTGAATTGTTGCTGTTTGCCTTGTGTCACTGCCTTAGTGAAACAGCTATGATTTAATATGCTCACAGAGTTTTCAACATGACACCCTTAATTCTCCTTTTTGACAAGCTACATGGTGAGTAGCTGAATTACCAGCTTTTAGAAACCAATTTTCTTCTCTGTTACTTTTACTTTGTGCAGGATCTTGAGGGAACTAGGAGTGCAGGTAGCCAGTAGAAGACTTGTAGAGGACAAGCAGTAAAATAGGTCCAGATGGCAAGTGGCGATAATGGAAGAAATGGCTGATGTGGGACATGGAGAAGGAAAAATCAACAACCTTATTCATCTTGTGTGTATATGCTGAGCTGTTCCTCCTCTTGTTTTTTTTAAGGGATCAAAGACATTGGAGGGCCCAATGCAGAATCATGGTTCTGGTACTGAGTTCATAATTCATTACGGAGTAAAACAAGGATCCACAAATGCTGAGTAAAAGAAGTAGATGTTTTTCCGGAGTGGTTGGTTCTGTTTTCTGGGATGTGTGCATATATATTGTACTTGTGGATTTTCCCATCCAAAGAACTCAGCCTGATTCAGAATCCACTGTTCTTTGAAGCAGGGTTGTTTTTTTATTTCCTGGAAACCAAAATATTTGCAGAGGCTGTGATATCACAGGAAAATTGAGTTGTTGGAGGCATTCACAAGACAGGATGAACACAAAAATGATCACTTCTTGTAAACACACTTTTATTTCAGCTACATCCTATGCACCCTGCATCCTATGCGAATCTCTCTCTTTCTCCTCACAGTGGTTTATCTTGGTAAGGTTCTCAGCTGAGGTTATTGGCTGAGAAGTTTAGTACAAAAGTCAGCATCTAATAACTTGCTAAGACTCAACTGGAAAACAGACTGAGGGATGCTTCTGTTTCTCCAGGCCGTCAGAGAAAAAAAACCTGCTGCTGTCTGGGAACTGCACCCTCTCTGTTTCAGTTGCATTTGTATTGCTTAAAGATGTGGTTAGAAAGGCAGAAAACTAGCCAGGCTCTAAGGGAAACTCTCCTTGTTTACACCTTGTGCCACTCTGTATGACCAAAGCTACACAGCACCTTTCCAGCTGCAAGCCAGCTGTGCAGTCTATAAGATATTACAGGGCTTTTTCAGACACTTTCATATTTCTACTGTGAAATGATAGCACATCTTATATACCATATCCACAGGGATACATGTGTTTCTTTTAGGCATGCTGAGCCTCTGCAACATCCTCTACTTTCCCTCTTTGTGTCATAGTTGAAATAAATCCTTCAGGGCTATAAACTCATTTAATGACAACTGCCCAGCAAAGTTGCTACCAGTGAACTCTCAGTGTCTCAATAAAGACGTCTCAAATAAAACTTAAGACTGAAAAATGTAGCTGGCATTATGCTGCTTGTGGAACTGTCTTTGTCCTCCTTCCTCTTTGATATTGAGCACTTTCAGTCAGAGACAAAAGAAATACTCTGTGAGCATCCCTTGGAGCCCCTGGGTAACTCCAGCCGCTCAGCCTGTGGCTACGCTCTGTTGAAGGCGGCCACGCCACCCGCTGGTGCCTGAAGATGTGAGATGCATCGTGCCACTACAATGTCTGCTCCATGAACATTTCCTGGGATGAGAGTGACTGGGCCACCTCCAGCCAAGGCAAGTCATCTGGCTTGTGGTTCATTCCCTTCTTCTCTGAAGGCCCTTTGGGCAGCACCTTCTTGCCCCTAAGGGAAGGACACAGGCAAATCCAACAGCAGCATCCTGATCCAGGCTCCCAGGTCCTCTCTGATGTCAGGAGCATGGTCTGCCTCTCTCATGGCACAAGAATGCTCCTGTGAAAAATAGTATCTGGGAAGAGACTATATGAATCATGCTTTAATTAATAACACTAGCTATTTCCCATGGACTGTAGATTGGTCATCCATTAGCTGTCAGAAGAAAAGGTTCTGAAGACAAATGTAAACTTCCCAGGTTCATGAAGTTAAGGAAATATCTTATTAAACTAATTATAAGGGATGTTGTGACAATACCATCTACCCCTCAATCCAAAAATCAGAGAATGGCAGATCATATGGTGGTACACTGCCCACCTTTAACTCAGCAGAATGACCTCCACCATAGGAGACTATGTTGTAAATCATTCACAAACTTTACAAGCACTTTTATATACATATGCCTTCCTGATTTCATGGCTATGTTTCCAGGCATGCTAGTCTTGCCATTTTCTTGTTAATAGGTGTTCCTGACCTTCTTTTTTCTTTTGCTAAACTTCTTACCTTTGGGCACTAGGCCTTTAATCATAGAATCATAGAATGGTTTGGGTTGGAAAGGACCTTAAGATCATCTAGTTCCAACCCCCTGCCATGAGCAGGGACACCACACACCAAACTATGTCGCCCAAGGCTCTGTCCAGTCTGGCCTTGAACACCGCCAGGGTTGCAGCATTCACAGCTTCTTTGGGTAACCTGTTCCAGTGCCTCACCACCCTCACTGTAAAGAACTTCTTCCTTATATGTAACCTGAACTTCCCCTGGTTTAGTTTGAACCCATTACCCCTTGTCCTATTGCTGCAGTCTCTGATGAAGAGTCCCTCCCCAATATCCTTATAGGTCCCCTTCAGATACTGGAAGGCTGCTATGAGGTCTCCATGCAGTCTTCTTTTCTCCAGGCTGACCTTCTTCAGGAGGTTTCCATTCTTATTCCTTTAGTAGTACTCTCAAATCCCAGAGTTAATCTCTGAGATAGTTCGTTTCATTTGTGAGCACAGTTGTCCCTTTTGTTTTCCTCTTCAGCCAGATCCTCACGCTATCCACTCTTCTTTCTTTCTGTGCAGTTATGTTCTCCCATGAGGTCTTTCTCAGGACCTTATTATTTCCACAAAATCACTGTTTGGATGATATCTGTCCCATCTGGATAGGCTTTTTTGTACCTCAAAATGACATTTGCACGTCACAAAAGGAAAAGCTTCCTTCTTTTTTCTTTAGATTAGCTCCCTGGTCATTTAGTGAAGCCCCTTATCCTGTCCTCTCCTGCTTTTGCTCTGAATGAATAGTACGTAATACTGCAGAGGTTACTTTTACAAAAGTCACTATCACCCTTTGTACTACCTCTTATATTAGTTCCTCTAACTTCTTGTCTGACTGTAGTCTGGATCTGGTAACCTTGGGTCCTTAAAATGTGGTGTGGTTTTATTTCATTATATTTATTTCTTATATTGTAACTCAGGAGATGTTTCTGCTGTAACTGGATCTTTTTAAAACTCTGAAGCCACTTTGTATGGTCCTGGCAGGCTCCTTGCACCAAACACCCACTACAGACATGACCAAAACATTCAGTAAACAGTGC
>NW_009915012.1:159422-195074 GCF_000696875.1 Nestor notabilis | reverse complement strand
ATGCCAGTTCACTACTTGCACTAGCTAGGACAAAAAGACAATCACAATTAAAGGCAACAATGAAGACAAGGATGCACAGCTAATAAAAGGAGTTCCTTCTAATGCAAGCAAAATTGTATGCATTACTACAGAAATACTGCTGTAGTTAAGTGACTAACCTATTTTAATACGGGGTGTGTGTGTGTGTGTGTGTTACAGACATTAGGAATATGTGGATTTTAAAATGGGAAATAATAAACAGGGTGAACTCTTCAAGTCAAACTCATAGGCAGAGACACTGAGCACCTTCTGTGTTCAATTTCACTTCTTCCCACCAGGGTCCAGTAATGACCATGTTCTCGTCTAGCCCAGCTAGAAGGAGAAACTGGTTATCACCTACTGAACATCCCTTGTGATTTGCCAGGGGTACAGTGCCTGTGCACTGGGGAAAGGTCTTTGTGGGGCTCTGGTCTCACTGGGTGTCTGATCTGGCATTATCACTTTGATGTTCTTCCATGACAAAAATATTAGCAAAAAAGATTTGGAAGGGCTAGTACCCTCTCTTTCTGTCAGTGTCTGTTAGAGAGTGTCTGGGAAAACACTAGATCAGTACATGCTCCTAACCTGGATGGATGCTTCCCGGTCTGAACTTTGTAGCTGAATCCTTATGTCTGATTTCTCGTGGTAACTTAATTATTCTTGCCTAGATCTGTAAGTGAATGTTAAAAAGTAAGGAGTCTTTCTCATTCTGAAGAATCATTTCATTAAAGGTCTCTACTACTGTTTTAAGTGGCAAATCCCTTCATGCTGTCAGTAGGTGCTCTTCTTTCACTATCCAAAGGCTCTGTATTGTCTTTCCTCTACCTTTAGACAGACGTCTAATGCTTATTTAATCCAGGAAGAGAGTTCAGGAGTGAGTGCAGCAAAACCAAGGTAGGTTTGACAGTTATGGCCCCTATAACAGCCACAGAGGGAATGAGGCATATCTAACTGACTGACTTATACATAAAAAAAATCTTCAGCCGTCATACATTATTTGTCTGCAATTCCACTCTCATTTTTCACTAGTAATTGTTAGCGTTATTTGACATTCCATCTTCCAATTTGCTGTGGTAATGGACTCAAAGCTGACAAACAAAGTGATGAAATACTGCTTATCTCAGGTTTATTTCTTTTCTGAATAAAACCCTGGTGGACAAAAATGTCTTGTACAGAAAACTGCTCGCAGTACTGATGCACTTTGTGATCATTCAGCATCTCAGCTTTTCAGAGCTGATCCTATGGCCCAAGATTTTTTATATATTTCAGCAATATCAGATTTGCTGATTGACTTACTATTTGGATGTACGCATTGCTCACTTTGTTGAAAGAGGGTTTCCTACTCTTCCAGATGTAGGAGATTTTTAGGTGTGTTCACATCTCAAAACTTGTGACTCTCAAAGGTTCCTCAGGCTTTTATCTTTGTTTATTCATGCAAGTCTGGTACTGGGACTCTAGATAGGATCACCAGATACCCCAGGCCTTGCCAGTGTTTACATCTGGGTTAAGCCAGAAGGTTCTTTCTCCATGTTACTGGACGAGGTTTATAGAGTTAGCAGGTTCATAACAAATGGTGGAGATTCTGACTTTTGTGCTGCTTTATTCAGAGGGAGAGAATTCTGGCTGAAAGCTTGAGTAACGTAGTCCAAATACAACAAGACTCTATAAGATCATATTTTTCTGGGAAGTTTCCTGTACTGTTATCAGTCAGAAGCTTCCTCCAGAAGAGATGTCAGAAAAGTTTGACAAGGTACAGTGTGTATTCATTTAGTTTTCTTGTAATTAAGCTACTTTAAATTAAAAATTATAGGTTTTTATTCTCTATATATCTGTAAAGTACGTAGCTGGCTTCTACTCTGCCGTAATCCATCTACAGTGGCTGAGCACTGAATAATGATGCAGATATGGTCTATATTGACATATCTTGAGCTTCACTTTTGCACCAAGTGATTAGGCTACAAGAAGGTGAATGCTTACAAACTTTCAATAAAAAGAGACAATTTAGCAGGAAAAAAAAGGACCCTTCCAGACATGCCAATTTTTGTTTCTGAAATCAGTTTCTGAGGGATTTTTTCTCAGGTTTTTGAATTTTTGTGGATATTCCTGACCAGTGTTACATACCCTGCTTTGTGACTCCTTTGATCTATGGAGATCTGTGGACTGAGAGAACACAGCCCAAACTTTGTGTCAAGCAGAGAAACTGTACTATGCTTAATGAAATGGATTCCATGAGATACAGAGAAAGTGTGACTTATTTTACTTTGTCATCTTCCCACTGGTATCGCTCTGAAGTATGTTTTAATTTGGTTTTATGTGGACCAGAAAAATTCAAGAATTACAGTCAGTTCTATGAGACTGACATAACTTAGAAAAGTTGGACAAGGTAGTTGGAAAGAATTTATAATGAAAGAATAGTTTATCCCTAATAGATGAAGAGATTAGCATTTTCCTGAAATACTGTGAATTCATGCCTGATGTGCCAGGCACAGAAGTGTAATAGAAACATCTTCATTCAGAGTATGACTGCATATTTTTTACTGCCTGTGTTTGATTGCAAATTTTTTGAAGTGTTGAAAGTTAAAAATTGCACAATGTTCAGGCACAAACCCAGTTCAGGGAGGTTTCTGGAGACTTTCTCGTTTTTTGGAAGATTAGCATAGAACTTGCTCCCAGCATTTACAGCTGCTTTAACTCAATTTTAGTTGACACAATGTGCAAATTTACATCAGACAGTGCTTGCACTGGTAAAGCTTTAGAGATTTAATTTGCCTATTTATATCCAGACAGAAATATGCAGTGCAGATCTCTCCCCTTTTAGTCAGATTATCATCTGGTGTCACCAACATATATAAAAATTGCTTTAATGTCAAAATGATTGACATTACATATTCTTAAAGTCTCTTTTGTTTGTTCACTGTTACTTATAACTGTGTGTCAATTCTGACTACTCATTAAGGTACCATTTCTCCTCATCTTCATCAACCATATTCCAGAAACTCTCAAGAAAATCTCCTGCAAGTATATTTGCATAGCTCTGTTTGGGCATCATCTATTGGCAAAAACATTGATGAGGCTGATGGGAATATTGGCTACTTCAATGCTGTAAATTCAACCATTTGCATTGCCAAGAGTGAGAAATGTTCAAAGCTGTTAGACATTCACTGATTAAATATTTCCTTAGGACATAAATTGTCTCTTCAGGCTCCCAGTCTCTTACCAATACAAAATCTTCACTGAAACTAACAGGAGGTTGTCTGCTTAAGGGGTGTTCTTAGTTTGACAGCTCAGGGAGGAAGCAGCTAAGATACACAGAGCCTTTCCCAGTGTTTCTGATTAAACTCCACAACAGCTCCTACCCCATGGTGGGGCAGGAGCTGAAGAACTGAGGGCAGGGCCAAGGAGCTTGATTCACTATTGAAGACAAGTCCTGCATCTTCGTAGGAGGAGCTTCTGATTGAGTCAATGGTGGCTACCATTTATGATGGAAAACTTATCCCTTCTTGTGGAATGGCAGAAGTGAACTAGGAGGGCTGCATGGGGAGTGGGCTGAAAAGGAATGGCTTGGTGTAGGAACTGTGTCAAAATTGCAAACATCCACAAAAACCCATATGAAGACAGGCTAAGAAAGTTGGGGCTGTTCAGTCTGGAGAAGAGAAGCTGCGTGGAGACCTCAGATCAGCCTTCCAGTATCTGAAGGGGGCCTATAAGGATATTGGGGAGGGACTCTTCATCAGAGACTGCAGCAATAGGACAAGGGGTAATGGGTTCAAACTAAAACAGGGGAAGTTCAGATTACATATAAGGAAGAAGTTCTTTACTGTGAGGGTGGTGAGGCACTGGAACAGGTTACCCAAAGAAGTGATGAATGCTCCATCCTTGGCAGTATTCAAGGCCAGACTGGACAGAGCCTTGGGTGACATGGTCTAGTGTGAGGTGTCCCTGCTCATGAAAGGGGTGTTGGAACTAGATGATCTTAAGGTCCTTTCCAACCCAAACCATTCTATGATTCTGTGAAATGTGGATGTGTGAAAAGGTAGGAGCTAGGCAAAAGTCTGGGCATAAAATACAGGTGCATTTAAGAGTACAAAGAGGACTTTTTTTCAGGTTGGTAAGTTTCAGAAGAGGAAAATAAAAGCAAACAAAAAAAAACCCCGAAACCAACAACAAAAATAATATAGGAGAAAAGTATTTCAGCCACAATAAATGCTAAAAAATACCTGGTCAACTGGCATGGGCAAATGCTTGGAAAAAGAGGATGAAAGGAATTTTACTTAGTTCTTTTCACCCCTTGGCAGGTGTCAAACACACTCACAGCCCTTTTGTTCTCCCTGAACACAGAGCATTTGGGTTTAGCAATCCAATCTTGGTGAGCTCTTGCTTATTCTCAGCGATAGCTCTTCTTTTCTGGCTCCAAAGGCACTGTGTGTATTGGAAACAAAATGCTGTTAGAGACTGAGGAGAGAGGCATTATACCAGCTGCTCAGTCCCATCGCACGAAATATGCCTTAAAGGATGCTAAGAAAAGTTAACTCTCCCCTAACTTTTCAAATCAACAGCTGAAAGCTGATTGCGTGCATAGTTGTAATTTCCCACTGCAAATCTAAGTTTGCTTTTCAATTTTATCCACACAGGGAACAACAAGTTTGGAGCTCTTGCAATCGTTTGTTTTTCATATTTGTAGTGTAAGATCCCTAATCCCTAGAAAGAAAACATTAGTTTGGAAGTAAACTCTGGCCTGTTTCTTCTAGACTTAGGAATTTCTAGCACTCAGTATGCAGCTTTAATTAAAAGCAACTAATCTCTATGAGTACTGCTTCACCTAAAATGGGAAGTTTAATTAATGGTTGGGAAGGAATTGAAGAGAAAATTTAAGGTTACAGCTTGGAGCAATTTACCTTGAATTATACCTGGTCTTTCTCAGTTATAGATCTAAACTCCCCCACCTTGAATAAATTGCGATCAAGACTTTGAGTCTTGTAACAGGATCTTCTCTATTACCCTTAGAAATCAAGACACAATAGAAGCATTGTATTTGTTCTCATTTTCAGAAGAAAGTTCTTGGTTTTCTTAGGCTTTAACTACAAAGTGTTTTGTCCCTGTTCTAGCTCCTGGTGGTCAGATGCTGGTTTTTCTCAATTCCTGCAAAATTCCAGGTGTTTAAAACTCATGAGACAGGTCACCATAGACCCTGAGAGTCTCAAAATTAAATGTTTCCATTTTCCATCTTGTTTCTGATCCCTTCAATTAAACTGGATTCACTGCATTTTGCCAGAGTGCAGCCTGACAAAGTTAATTACAGACCCCAAAAAGAGACAAAAATGGAAATGATGTAGGAAAGATGAGGATTTTTTAAGGTTGCATGTCTCAGACCAAAAAAGAAAAGACTATAAGAAACAGAAAACCAGGAGGATCATAGTTTTGATCAGAGGCTTATCTTGCTTTATTTTGGTGGGAAAATGAGTCTTTGTTCACTGTGATAAAAACAAAAGACTTGGGGGGAAGCTATTTTTTAATTTAAATATAATTTTATGAAAAAAACAAGAGAATACAGAATGACCAGAGATCTGTTTAATGAAGACTTACCAATCCCATTTCTGATTCAGTGTTTTTTTGCTTGAGGGGAAGGTGTTTGTCTGATAAAGTTAGAACCAGTCCAAAACACAAAATGGTTGCTTCTTGTACTCATATCTAAGACCTATAATATTTTAGCTGCTCATGCCTGGTAGAAACTGGGGGACAGCTATTACAGATCTTGTTATTATACATGCATAATTTACCTTAGGAAAGATAAGAATTGGTGGAAGTAATTTTTACCTGCACATGGCAACGAAACCCCTTGCACCCACCCTGCCAATGCAATTTACAGAGTGATAATAGGATTTTGCTTCTTTGGGGAGGGAGAGGAGTCAGCGAGGCAGAAATGCTTGAGAGATGAAGTGATCCTTATTTCTAATCAGAAGAATTTAAACTCTCCAGACCTTAGCACAGAGGCAGCTGGAGAATTTGATGCTATCTGTGAGGAACATTAGAATAAGGGTATGAACTCAAAATGTGCACTGTGGAATCTTAAAACTGCCTTTCCACTGTGTGGTACTGGGTGTAGCTTTTGACACATAGCAGAGATAGCTTAAGGCTTCCCTAAATGCCCCTGCCTGATAATGGTAGCATCTGTAATGTTTGCTAAAACTAATACTTTCCAGAGTACAAGTTCTTATGACTGTGTCTGATCATGACTCCAGATGGAGAAGGAGGAAGGAAAGCAGGTCAGCGAAAGACAGCTCATGATATACTCCAAAAGGGTGACAGAATCCCTCTGAGAACACCCTTTGCACAGGTATTAGACACCTAATATACTTTTTGTGGACTCATAGAACAATTTAGGTTGGAAGGGATCTCTGCAGGTCCTCTATCCTAACCTATTCAAAGCAACACCAATTGGATGAAGTTGCTCAGTGGATATCTAAGAGGTCATTTCTAATGCAGAGAATTGCAAGCACTGCTGATAATCTGACTCCGTTTGTTTTTCAGTATTAATGCAGCTCAATGGAATGCTTTTTATTTCTGTATGAGGCTCTGTTAGTAAGACAAATGTTCACCACTTAGATTCCTTGGGCACGGATGAGTTGTCCCAAAAATCCTGTAAAGGACTTTAATGAAGGCCTCTGGTTTGTCCAAGCAGACGTGGCAACAGAGGTGTAAAGATAAGGGTACTGGCATAACCTTCTTTTTCCTGGCAAGATAAGGAGGTATGTACTGATTGTTTTTTCTAAATATCAGCTTTTCTTAGGGTCCATGTTTTTTATCAGGTTAAATACACAGCATGAACCCTACATTCAGGCACTCTGAGTTCTGGTTTCCAGGAGATTTCACATACAGAATAATGGAAACTAAATACATGGAGGACTGGAGTCCTCAATTTTAGAAACTTGCTTTCAGGTAGGCTTAAGTTCCAGTTTTAGGGAAGGATGGGAAAGGTGCTTCTCCTGTTATTGAATCAGTTTACCCAGCTTACACTTGAATTCAAAGAAATTACAAGCACAGTGCTTAAAACCATAATTTCAATACCTATTTTACCCATACATGCTCACAGAACATGTAAATGTGATCTGACAGCAGGTGTAAAAGCCTGACCACACATGCAGGATTGTAGTAGAGAGGAGAAGCAACCTGGTGCAAGCAAAGTAAGCGAGAGACAGGCCTGCAGGCTTTGAGTCCTTACATCTGAATGGGCATTGAAATCCAGCCCTCGAACCCTGTTTTATTCAATACAGGACATCCAAGATTTGTTACAGCTGTAAGTACTTTGATTCAAAGCAATTTGTGCAATCACTGATGTCTGCTTTACACCTTGACTCACCCCTTTGTGCTTTACCTGTTTGGTGTTAGCCTCTGTGGAGTAAGATATCAATCTTTGTTTAACAGATAATGCTCACAAATCTTGTATGTCTTCATGGTCAATGTAGTGTCCTCCTGGCCCTGAATACCTGGGAGTATGAGCTTCTGGAAGGCACATTTCTCTTTGTGGCTGGATTCCCATTTACTACTCAGGTGTCCGGCAGCAGACTGGGACCTGCCTGGATGGCAGAGCTTGGTGGCCTGCATAGTCAACTGTCCCAGCTAAGAACCAGCATGTTGACCTCCAGACCTGAATGACCCATGCAAACGAATATTTTGTGTGAAGAAATTCTGAAACATCAGCTGATGTAATCCTGCTATTTTCATTTATTTATTTATCTTCTTCACAGGATACATAAAACTACAGGCAGCATTGTCACTTTCCAAAAAGCATTTGACTTTTTCACAAATGCATCCTTTAGCTTCCTTAGAAGAATCTAGAAGCATTTTCTGGGAAACATGCTGTCTTAAGCACACCTATTTGTATGCTTTTGCTTAGCATGTTCCAAGGGAGAAAGTTAATTAAATTTCCCTAAAAAGATTCTTCCACTTGCATGCACGCCTCAATTCAGAAATTCAAAGTCAGTGAGCAAATGTAATAGAAACAGTAGTCTTTACAGGGATTTGAACAATATATGGTAGATCTCTAATTTGTTTAACAAGAAGGGTTATATTTTTCATTCTTGTGTCATCCTTGCTTTCTGCATTGTAGCTCCAGTGCACAGGATGAATCATTTTATTCTGCAAATAATTGCATGGTGATTTATCCTACAAAATATCTGTTGTCACCATAAAGCAGAGTTGAGTCAAACAGGAGCCCAAGGCTCCTGTGACTATTTATCAGAAATGCGGCACTAATTTACCCCCCGTTTGCACTCAAGCTAAGGACCTTTGCACCAAATGTGCAAGGAAGCCCGTGCTGTTCTCATGTGGCTATAGTAATGAATATATTCAGAATATAGCTAATGAGAAAGCAGAGAGGGCAGACACCAAGACACCTGTAGGGCATTCCTCATGCTGTACCTGGACCAAAGCTGGGAGAATTTGGAAAGGCAGAGGTGCTGGTTGCCAAAGACATGCTGTTGCTCTGTCTGCATTCCTCTCCATTTCCATTTTTCTTTGCATCTGTCTCTCCACTGTCTTTCTACATAAACATCTATATATGTCAGAGACCTCTCAAAGGTTAAAGCAGTTATGCTGTGTTTATTCCACCTGTCAGTGCTATTTGAGATGTAAGGTTTGCTGCCTTGGGCCACTGAATCATTCTCCCTCCAAATAATCCAGGGAGCAAAGACACTTAATGTACCTGAGCAGGGGGCTACACAAAAGTCTTTGAGTAAAAGACTTTGAAACAATCAATCAGAACAACAGAACCAAGGACTCCCCTATAAGCAGGAAACCACCATAACTTCATATGAACCACAACTACTATTCACTTACTTAATTTTACTTCCTATTTTGACACTGCAACCTTTTAAAGATCTGATTTAATTGCTGGAAAACAAACATGAGAGAGGTTATTTCACAACGTCAGAGCAGAAATGCCTAAATGCAGTCTTACGAGCATAACAGAAAACGACAATTGGAGGTATTGTGAAAGACTATTAAGAGCATATTTCTGTTACAAGCACTTTGAAGAATGTGTAGCAAGTGTGACAACTGTTGTTCTTACTATAATAACAACACTGACAAACTGGACTAAATGCCGTTAATAGTGTTACTCTGTCCTTAATAGTCTCACATAAGCTTGCAAGACCATTTTTATTATTTCTGCCATGCAGCATTCTAATGAAATCAATGGCATAAATATCCCATAATTTTCTGTGGAACTTTAGTCTTCATTAAAAACATATAACAAGATTAATTATAGAGTGGTGGGTATTTAATATGTTGCTGTTTACCTTTACCTACAATGCCAAGATCCGGGACTCGTTAGAGCTTAACTACATTGCATATTCAAATCTCTGGTAGTTTCTTGATGGACTCGTTAGAGCTTAAGAGTAGTTGCTTATTGTTTGCTTAGATTTTTTCTTTCTTTTGTGAACTTCAGCAGATTCAAATTTCATGCCCATAAGAAGTTGTTGTTGGTCCAGGGAAGCTGTGACACTTGAATGATGGGGACAGTGAAGAGCACGCACTCAGCTCTCACACTGGTGTGAATCTGTATTGTTCATAACTATGCCATTTGGTTACTCCACTTAGCACTTAAGAAATCAAACGCAGAATGTGGTCCATGAACATCAAAATTAATGGGTCTATAAAAAATTCACCTTAACCTAGTGCAAGCTACTAAGGTAGGAAATGCCCCTTGCTCTGTTTTGGGTAACAGAAAATCCAGTTAGTAAAATTTTACATGTTGCATACTCAATGTGGGGATATGCAGGTCACTCACATTTTAAATAGACAACTTACATATTATTGCCTCTGCTTAAGCACCTACCTCTCCCCATTAGCTTTTTTGCATACCTAACTTTGGTCACAGTACAGGTAGGCACCTTCACTAGTCAATAGTCTCCAGTGGGAAGTGTGAATTCCCCTCTTCATTGTAACTGAAAGTGTAACTGCAGGACATTTGCACTGTATTATACATGATGCCAGATGATCAGTGCTACAGCTGTCCTCCAGCAAGGGCATAGCATGGGAATGAAGAACCAAAGTGTCAGTCCAACTTTATTTCCAGCTCAAAGTGCTTGGGAGCTATTGCTCTGTCCCTCCTCACTTCAACAACATAACAGGACTGACTTTTCTTATATTAGGTCCTTAATCACAGAATCATACAATCATAGAAACATTTAGGTTGGAAAAGACACTTCAGATCTAGCACTGAGAAGTCCACAACTAAACTGAGCAGCTTTCCAGATACTCTTCTTCAAGCCTGTAGCAGTGAATAGGGTTATTGTGACCCAAGTGTAGGACCCAGCACTGAGCCTTGTTGAACTTCATACAATTGGTCTCAGACCATCAATCCAGCCTCAGGTGCTTCCATGGTTTCTAACACATCAATAACCACACATTTTAATATACAGGTAAGAAATGAGAAGCTGATCTTGGCTGACTTTTTTTTAAAAACTTTGCATTTTCTACTTTTCCTGCCTAAGGTCTAGAAACTTTCTCTTTTTAACAAGGAAAAAAAACCCTCATGTCATTGCAGGATGCTGGGAGCTGGAGTTTGGGGGAAAGTACTGCATACTGCTGCACTGGTGACATGATTACGTAAAAAATGGAAACCCAGCACTTAATAAACAGAAGAGAAATAGAAGAAGAAAGCAAGCAAAACAGGTGATGTAAAGGCAATCACTCACCACCTCCCATGGGTAGCATAATGCCCAGCCAGCTCCTGAGCAAAAGAAGTGTAACCTCCCTAAAGTCCTTTGTCTCTCTTTTTATTGCAGAGCACAACATATACGTGGCATAGAATATCTCTTCAACTAGTTTGGGTCATCTGCCTGGTTGTGTTCTCTCCCAACCTATTGTGCATCCCTAATCTATTTACTGTGGCGGGAGCAGAATGTGAAGCAGAGAAAGCCCTGATGCCATGCAAACAGTGTTCAGCAACAGGTAAAACATTGGCATGTGTTACCAGCATTGTTTTGGTCACAAATCTAAACCACAGCACCATACGAACTGCTATGAAGAAAACTAACTTCATCCCAGTTAGACCCAGTATAACCCCAGATCTTTTAAAAGGTAGTCCAGGACTACAGTTAGGAAATGTTATTAATAATTTCAACAGAATTTAGTACCTGCTAGTTATTCTTTTCCATTCCTATAGTTCCTCTTAGCTGCAGGAAAGGATTTGAATAAAAGAAAGGCAAAGTAAACTCTAATTCTCCTGGGAAAAATGTTCCTGCTAGTCTCTTACTGTTTTACTTCAAAGCAAGAGCTTCAGGAACAGTTACAGCCCATTACGGACCACGAGCATACCTAACGTTATTCAGCATAAAGTGTTTCGGGAGAAAGTACTCCAGGAATATCGGTCCCTGTTGTTCTGGGAGAGGAGAGGCAGACGAGTGCTCAGTGCAATACACCAGTCTCTGAACAAGCTGCGGGGAGGCTCAGAAGTGAGCATGTACTCCTGGCTCTGCTTGCTGGCATGATTAAACACGAGGTAGCACTGCTATTGTTTGGTGCTGTTGGGTCATATTGCTCTGGAATTCCAGAATCTTTTGGCAGTGATGCTTCAGTTTAGAGTGGCACTGTGTTTCCTGCTACTTGCCAAGTGGAGCATTGCATTTGCAGAGTCTTGTCTTGACTGCCTGATTTGGGAGCTGGTGGGTTCTGTGTTGGTCATTCTTCGGTTGTGTGGAGTCTTCGTCAGTGACCCGTTTCCCAGGAACTTCACTTGGGCTGTTGTTGAGGGGTTTTAAAAAACAGAGATGAGATGGAGGAAAAATGTGAATATTTCCCAGAAACAGTGTTTTGGATTTTATAAATGTGTGTTTGAGCATGTGTGTTTTTATAAGATGCATACTGCATGATGTGGGCGATACTGCATAGATAGTTGGGTGTAGTGGCTGGGAGATTTGTCCCCTATGGTACTACAGTCTTGGGAACTGCTCATGGATCCATCAGAGAACTGAATGATGGTAGATTTGGTGTGTTTTGGCACATGATCCAAGCTCATAGCCTCCTCCCTTGCAGCCTTTTGGTCCTCTCAGGAGCCCTTGTTCACCATCCTCTTCAGATGAGCCAAGGAGAGTGCCTACTTTAATCAGAATTAGGGCTGAAACAGGGCCTTGCAAAGCCATCTGGAAGTGTATTCTGTGGGAAGGGGGAATTTTCATACCAGTCATGTGAAAACATTTGGTTTTGCTTTTTATTATCAGTATATTGTTTATGGGGGCTTTGTAATAAGCATTGACTGCAGGGACAATACTTACCATGGACGTTGCACAAACAAAAATGACCCATGATGAAGACACCACAGGCATTTCTCTGCATGGCATCCTTTAAAACTCATTGGTTTTGGTAACAATATTGACAGCTAAAAATAGTAATTATACACCACAGAGAATCTTAGGGTTTAGAGGAAATCCAGAAAAGGAGAAAACCCAGTTGAGGAAACTGAATTCCTCATACCTGTCAGGAGGCTGCAGTAGCTGCATTTATAGATGCCTGTGACCTCCTCTGTTCTTCACAGGCTAAGAAGCACAGAGCTAGAGACCTCATCAGAAATGACTCTTCAGGGATCTGCTTCTGTTAGCAAAGAGAGAGATGGTATACACTGCTTTTCTTAAATGAAAAGGCTTTCTGTATATATACAGTAATGGATTGCTAACAATCTAAAGAGCATAGGCAATGTTTATGGTACTTAAAAGTGTTTCTTTTAGTAACCAGCTCCAGGATTAATAAATTCTTCAAGGACTATTATGGCAAGATTTCTGTTACAACGCAGGTAGCACGTGAGAGGGCAGAAACAGATGATGTGGAAGTTGCAGAGAATAATCGATGTTTAGTAGAGAAGGTAGAAAAAGACAGTGATGAGAATAAATGGAAAGAAATTTGTCTTTACAAACATTTTCCAAAAGCCTAATTTTTGTAGTGTGGACCAAAATTGCTGCTGACATTTTCTGTAATGAAGTTTCTTCTGATTTGCTCAAAGTCACCATCTGCACTCTGACTCATCCACTTTATTGCCAAACTGGGTGTAAAAGACAGACCTCCACATCTGCAGGATGCTGGCATGCTCCTGCAAAATGCTGCTTTTAGGAAGTGCTGGGGCAGATGGGTGCATACGGGTCTGGGGCTATCCACTTACCACTGTAAAAGCCCTGACTGAGAAAAATCAGCTTTGTGTTCAGGTCCTTTCCTTGGCTTTATTTTCCCTAAGATTAAGTGTTGTTTAAACCATGACAACTTTGTTATGAATGCTTAAAACAGTGGGTTTTGCTCTCTTTGTGCTTTTCTGGCTGGATCTACAGGTGATGCAGGTTGGCATAGTTATATTGAAATTGGAGTAACTATCCCAATTTCTACAAAATGAAGAGGATCTGGGGCTTAAAATACATATTCAGAATAAAATAGTCCTGTACAGAAGGTAGCTGTGGGTAATGAGGCGAGGATTGCAGCTAGGTATTTCAGAAGTGTATTTATGAGTGTTACAGACACATTTCTCATTGCTAGGAAAATAATATCTATTCTGTCACTTGTTAATATAATTATCCTCTATTTCAGGAGAATTAGCGTGTCACAGTGCATATAAAAAGTGCAGCACTGCTGCTTTGTAAAGTTGAAAAAGGAAAACATTTTTGACACATTTAGTGGCCCAAATTGTGTGTTGTATTTGTCTTTTGAAAAGATGCTGTTACCTGTCCTTCACTACAGACAATCACTGACCATCAGTGTGAATAATATGTTTTGCTCTGGAAAATTTCAGCCACTGCTAGGATTGACTAAGAGGAATTGTTGTTTCAGCAATAATCTCTGTAGATATGCTGTATATTAAGCAATAAGTGGCTGCTGAAATTGATTAATTGTCAATGTGGAGATGAGATTTTAAGGCAATTTCAAATTCTGATCATTGCACTCACATTTTTATTAAATATTCTCTTGTTGTGGTGTTACGCTACAAGACAAATAGAACTTTTTTTCATCAGGCTTGTTAGTGTCATACATTACTTCCTAAACATTTGGGATGTTTGAAAATCCCTGATAGAAGCAGCTCTGTTTCCAAGCCTTCACTGAGGAAGGAGAAAAGGATAACCTTGTCTTTTAAAACATATTTTCTGTGGTTTCTTGTGTGACAGCAGAGTCTTTTTTTCCCCACTTTGCAATGTATAGGACAAGGAGAATCACCAGAGCAGGTCAGAACCAAGGTTGATGAAGGCCAGTCTTCTGCAGCTGGCAGCAGACAGCACCAGCTGCTTCAAAGGAAGAGACAAGAAATTTCACAGCTAGTGGCAATTTGAAAATTAACCTTTAAAAAATTTTCTCCCGGGTCCCAGGGGCAGAAAATTCATTTACACCTGGAGGCTGGGAGGTTTCAGGGCTTCCTCTTCTCCTTTTTTCTTTCTTCTTCCTTTTTCTTTTGGGTTTTCTACTATAATTCTGAACATTCTTGATACTTGTATAAAATTTTGGACTTTCTGATTCCTGTGAAGTTCTTGTCCTTGATAACATATCATGTCAAAGACAGGAGACTTGAAACTGGTGTGAAACACTATGTCCTTATATCAATACAAAATATGTCACCTTCCAATCTCAGCAAGTCTATTGTTTTTCTAGCACTTTATCTGTGCATGATTAGTCACAAGCTTTAGGCTACAGTGGTTTGTTGTTTTCTTGCTGTTACCCCTTTCCCCTTTTGACATCTTGTGTCCCTGGAATGCAAGTTCTTCAAAGCTTTTATATAGCACTCAGTTCACTGTGGACATCAGCTGTCTGCAAGAGAGAAGTATGCATTAATGTCTAGTTTAAGTTGCTTCTAGGGGAACTGAACACTATTTGTGCATTCTGGACCTTATTTGACTAAATATAAGTACAACAACAAAAAAACCATGAAAAAAATTAACACCTCTGCCCATGAAATGTGTTACCATGTCACTGTCTAACAGTGTTTTATACCAAGTTAGAAGGTCTTCCCATCCACCAAAGACTTGAGTTACCTGGAGGAGTTGTGAGACTGAGGTAATTTTGATGGCCATGTGTCTTGCCTCAGGTCTCTGCTCCCCACATTTGCCAAGGTTTCTTATATGTCACAATGAATAATCATGAAAATGATGGCAAATTTGACTGTATGAGAGTGTTTTATGGTGACAGAGTCCTTCCACTGAGTCTCCTGGAGCTGCTCCTGTTTGTACTATGCAAAGTGATAATGGGGCACACAGAAGCACTGTGTTGGTTGGAGACCATTAACTTCTTCCCTGGTTTCCCTTAAGGCAGATCTCTGAACTTGCTAAATTTGAAGACTCTAAGGCTTTGAAGAACCACTGAACTTGACATCAATCTCTACTTTCACCCAAAGCCCTTCTGATGAATTTGAGTTAAAAGCAATAGGCTTCACATTAAGACAGACTTTGTTTTGTCTTTATGTCTTTGAAGAGATTAGATAGATTTGCAGCAAAGACTGCGTAGAAAAGCATGGCTTTCTTTTACTTCTGTTTAAATCCTGATCAGTAGGAGTGGATTTGGAAAGACGTACTGAGAGAGAAGAAAAAAGGCTAGCTCAGCACTAAGTGAAGCATTTTACTGTTCTAATTTGCTATTTCTCATTGCAAAGAGATACATTTTGTTTGTAGCATGATGCTTTCGTGGGTAGGCTTTTTATGGGGACACTAGAGTGGATGGAGCGAGATATAGGTGATAAAGGCTGATCTTTAAATCTGATGGAAACTTCAGTTTATATAATGTGTCCATTATAAACTCAAAGCTCAATTTGTTGTGCTTCTGAAAAGATGTCTTACCACCACTACGGGTCTGAAAGAAACCTGGATCCTAAAGCAGCTTCTTTCTACGCAGGGACTCCTCATAGCAACTTCTACAGCATAGCTTGTCACTGTGTTTAGTTTTGCTGCAGTCTGAATTGTCAGGTGAATGCAGCATGGGTACAGATGCACAACAAACATAATGTCTGTGTGCATGGAGGGGAGAGGTACAGGTATTTGTCTGATCACACTTTGAATTTGTCTCTGAGATTATAGAGTCCAATCAGGACAACAGTGCTCTAGCTGATGGTTAAAGCCAGCTCTCAGGCTATATTAAAAGTCAAGGTAACCCAGTGTTAGCCTTTTCACTACATCTAATTTAATGCAAGTTGAATTAGGGGCATGGTCCTGTATAAATGAAGTAATCGAGATTGGTTTCATTCGCTGTCAGTAGCATGGAAGTGATTTATACCAGCTCAAATCAGACTGGGTGACACTGTTAGCAAAAACATGGAATTTTTGGTTTCCAAAAGAGGTGTTCTTTTTGTATTTGTGTCATAGTTGACTGTTTTCAGAGTGCTACTTGTCAAACAACAGCCATTTCGGTGCCAGTTTATCAAGTCTTTGTGGATTTGTGCTAATCAGTTTTTGTCACAAAGTAACATATTTCTTTTCAGCCTAGGCAAATAATTCGATTAAAAAAAAAAAATCATTCCATTGCCATAGTTTATCTGCATGATATTTATCATCAGCACACAGCAGTGGCATCTCAGGAGATCTCAAACGCATAAATTGTGATAAGAAGAAAATATGAGAGGTAATTTTTCTTGTTATTTACCTTTAAAGTTTTTCTTATTCTTTCCATTCCCTGAGAAGGGCAGTAACCTTTCCCTGCACATACCTATGGGCCTTTGTGCATGCTGATCTGGGTGGAGGTACCAATGCTAGAAGCACTTAATCTTCAAGCAGAGACTTGTGGAAAGCTTGGGCACTGGTCAGCGCTTTCAGCAAAGTAGGAATTACACATGGCAGCACAACAAAGCACAGGTGGGGCCAAGGAGAGGGGATATAGTTTGCTGGGTATCATGAACATTTTTAAACTCTTGCATGATGACACAGTTCTGCCCTGGGTGTCCACCCTGCATGCTTCAAACAACAGACAAATCATACAGTGGGATTAGTACCATAACTTTCACAGAAAAGTATCTTGCTCATAGTCCAGTAGATCTTGCTAGGCCTGATGGAATTAAAAAGAGGCAAATAGTGCTTCTAGGGAGGGGAAATGATGTAGAGTTTTTGATTAGAAAAATTCCTCCATCCCAGACCTATTTAATTTCTCCTTTTTCTCTCTGTTTTATACTGTTAAAGTCCTGCACAGTGCTTTATCAGGCTCCTTGGCAGAGCCCTCTCATTTGTGGTTATCTGACTCTGCTTCATTTTTATGTCCATATGATTGGTTTATTGTATTGAATGGTTGACTATAAGCCATCCAGGGAGACTGTCAGCAGTAGAATATCACATTACTGAAGTGAACAGAAATTCAGCTCCTGTATGTTTTGATGCTATTTGCTCAACTAAACAGAAACATCCTGAGATATTTCCCAGGAGGAGACAATTTTTCACTCAGATATGGTCATGCTATCAACAGGCAACTGGCCGTTGCTAAAATAATGCCCTCAGCATCATATAAATTCACATAAAACATGAGTTAAGGATGTGTGAAGCAGCTGGAATATGGTGTAGCTTAATCAGGTTTATACCCCTGGTCCCAGTCTGGCTCTGCCAATGGAAGGGAACATGATGGACATGTTTTGGGGGCCTTTAACTAACCACAGGCTAAAGGTGTACCTAACAGCAGTTAACCCCAAGCCGCACTCTAAACTGTCATCCCTTCTCAAATTCTCCATGGGACCTGTGCTCCAAAAGGTCATTGCATCTAAACTAAAAATTTTTGTAGTCATTCTTGTCTTTTGACTACATATCTGAGCTGAACAAAGAGCCATAAAACTTAGCTGCAGCAGCCCTCCCTATTTCAAAATCCTTGCTCTATTTGAATATTATTTATTGGTGCAACTTTTCTTAAATTCATGATTGGAGGAAAACCAGTCTCTTTTTCAAGAGAGGGACCCACCAGCTAATCAGAGAGCAACACAATACATTAAACTGACATTGATTTTGTCAACAGTGTTCTCTTCATATATTTAAACAATCAGCCACATTTGTATTGTGAGAATAACATGTACATGACATTAAATAACACCTTCTGAATGGAATAGCTAGAGAGGTAGGGAAACCAATAACAACTTTATTCCTTTTTTTGGTGCAGGACCAGTTTATTGTATTGACAGAAACATGAAGAAGCAGGCTGCAGGGTGGTGAAAGGGTAGTCAGGTAGACTTATATTAGAATATGTAACTAGGAATAATGGTATAAGGTAAACAGAG
Organism: Nestor notabilis; assembly: GCF_000696875.1. Taxonomy (NCBI): domain Eukaryota; kingdom Metazoa; phylum Chordata; class Aves; order Psittaciformes; family Psittacidae; genus Nestor; species Nestor notabilis. Next base: position 176,854 of record NW_009915012.1, on the reverse strand, counting down.
AGACCCTTATAACATTAATTTCTTGCACTGCAGAATAGTCTCCTCTAGTATAGGAAGGAACAGTTAGATTATTAAATGAGTAATTTAAAATGATCGGGAAAAATGTTGGAAAAATATACTGCAGGAAACAGTCCTGGAGACAGACTACTAGATATTGCTCTTCATTGTCTGTGATTGTCTGCATTAATATATTTTTACTCACAATCAAAAAGTGGAAGCGAGGTAAATGGAGGCTGAGGCTTTCAGTTGCTCAGCTACAGAAGCTGGAAAAATTAAGCTTGATTTCTTAATGACATTACTTAAGTGAAGAGCACTGACCTTTTCTTTAAAAAAGGAGAGTAAGAGACACATTTATAAACTGAAAAGGCAAGGAATTGCCAGCATGTGAGTTTAAACTCAGGCAAGAAGACCAAACATTAAATTCTAGTGCTATGACAGGAAGACCCCTCAGACACCTCCAGTAATAATGTATGCCCAGTTGGGGCGGAGAGGGATGGGGATGGGATTTTTCTCTTGTACAAGTGTTTGGATTTTCTAATTAATTTTGTGCAATATTTATTAAAATATTGGCTAAGGAGCTTGCTTTGTCATCCTTTTTATTGTCTCCCAACTCTTAGGTATTCAAAGAGGCAATTGCTTTCTTTGGATGCTTTGGGTTTCTTTCTCCATTAAGTTATACCTCTCTGGTGGTGGGGAGTCATCTATGCATGCAAACAGAATAAATTATGCTTCTATCCACTTAGTAGTCTATTATGTTGCCAGGATAATCTACATGATAGGAATATACTTGATAACTGAGGCACTTAAAGTTTTCAGTGATTTAAATGCAAGAGGATGTTTTTGCTACTGAAATGCAGCCCTTAAGTCGGGAGAAAAAAAGTCAAAGCTTCTCCTTCATCACTTTGTAGGAGACTTCAAGTTGCTTTGTTGCAGCTTTCTCTCAACCACAGTCTTAAAATCTTGACTTGGTAGTTTCTCAGTATACTCACACAGTAAGAGGCAAAGTAATCCAAAACTGCAATAGGAGCTCTGGGAAATGGGCCCAATGGACTCCTGAGAACAGTGAGTTCTGCTTAGCAGCAACTCCCTCGCACTTTGCACTTCATAGGGAAGAGTGCCAGGCTGTGTAGATTCAAGTTTGGTGACTCAGTGACCAGTGACAGCAATAAAGTGTTTCCTCATTGATTCTGGTTTCAGGACCAGGTAAGAAGTGTGCTAGATACAGTACTCAGGTGCTTTTTCTTGCAGGTTAGACACTGTTGTAGTCAAAGTGAGCTTTTTTATTTTTTCTGTGGAAGGCTAAATATCTGCATGTTTACCCAAGGCTTATGAAATAGAAGGTAGATGTCAAAGAGAAGATGAAATAGAAGGCAGAGAGATCAATGATATTTAGACTAATTTTAAGCCTAAAAGATTTAACTATGTCCTTTATCTCTGGATAAAGATGATTTAGATTTAATGCTTCTAACTTTTCTTCTCTTCCTAAGTCTTGGTGAATGGTGGAGATTAATATTTTTCAGATTATTGAAGAGAGCTCCTGCTCAAACATGGGTGTGATTATTTATGAGGGAGAAGTGAGTAATCAAGTAGGTACTGCCCTAGAGCTGAACAAAACAGTTTTGTGCCAGGCACTGTTCTGCTGCATGGCCCTCTTGTCCATTAGTTTGCAAAGTCTTTGGAACCAAAGTTAATCCCCCCCTTATATCAGAGATGCTTCCCAGCTGGGAAGCTCTTTGGGGGCCTCTCATTGCTGATGGGCTACCAACAGCATTAAGAAATCCCTAAATGGCATAGACTGTAATGTTGCTTAGACCCATCAGCAGATTAAACTCCTTTTACAATGCTAATCCTCTGGATTTTCAGGGATGGCCAAGTGTTGTTGCCTTATCTGCCACCTATAAAAAAGTGCATGCGACTGAGAGGCACCAGATGTGTGAGAAATCTGGTCAATGTTGCTCTTCTGCACTCCCTCCTCCTCCTGGCTGTCAGATAACACTGCCCACAACTCCCTCCATTCCCAAAGCAAACTCCTGGGGGCACTATCCCTACACTACACCACTCCTACCTCTGGTCTCCATACCTAACCTACTAACCCTTGTTTTGCTAGATGTGCAGATGCAAGCCTGGTTAATTCTTACACAGTGCACTCTGAAACAGCTGTGCAGCAAACAAGGGAGCCCTGACATGCAGCCTTGGACAGGAGGCAAGTTACTATTTATACATTTCTGGTTTATGGCTACATGTTTTGCTATTCAGAACCAGTTCAGCAATGTCCAGATGGTGTTGCTAAAACACACAGAGCTCAGAAGATATCCAAACATGCAGTTGTGGGCATAATGCTTGTAAACTGCATGCAATTTATTTCCTCATATGGTTTCATTTGGTCACCACTGTTAGATCATGAAGGATTCTGAACCATTTCACATGTAAATGACACTCCCAAAACTTGTTACTCTTGTGATGGAGAGTCTCCCTTGCATGCCAAAATCCAATTTAATGTTTTCTTCCTTTTAAGTTGTATATTGTTTCTGTGTTAAAGCAATATGGGAAAAATGCTCGCATGCTGCCAATAAAAGCTGTGTATAGGAAGACACACCATTTTCTTTCCTTTATTTTTGTGTTTGGTTAAAGGTGAGCTTAATTGTTTTATTTATGAACTTCATTTATAAGAGCTGCATCCTGAAAGAAGCATTAAGTGATCAAGTAATAGCCCAAGTTTTATTCAGAAGTGTATCTGGATGTTTGTTATATCTGATCATAAATGTGTTTTGATGCTTCAAGAACTAAGAAGCTAATCCTGCTTCAAAAAATATATATATATAAACTCGTAACAGCTACAGTCTTGCACAGACCTGTTTGAAAGCCATTGCAATTGTGCAACAGATACTTGGAAATGGGGGTTAGCTGATCTCTGCAGAGAAAGCATTATCATGCTGCAAGTGAAGCTGAATATCCAGAGTCGTCAGTCAGTCTTTTCATTTTGAATCAGACCAAAGAGGCTGTGAGGCTCACGGTGCAGATTTTAGGACTCTTTTGAACAGAAAGCCCAACTCTCAGATTAAAACAGACCAGAGGTCTATGCACAGAATTTCCTGCATCTTAATTTTTAGTGTATTTGGGTGTTTGTCTGTTACTATCATTCTGATTAAGCATCCTCAGGGTATCTTACTGTGGTGAGCTAATAGTTTGTCAAGACCTGATATATCCTGATGCATGGTCAGAGCATTAAAAGGAAGGGAAACCTTCCCTTAACAAACCCAACATCTTGTCTCAACATGGATGAGAGCAGCCACAACACGAACAGTAGGTAAATTACTCCTGTCTCCTATTTTCCCAGTGCAGCCTTGGCCACTCGTACCTGGCAGGAGCTGCACTGGGAGGCAGCTTCAGTATGGAGCTGGGGGTGGGTGTGCAGGGGTCAGAGCTGCAGGAGGGCAGAGGGGTGCTGGGGCTGCCACTGTTTGAATCCCCTTGTTTTCTCATTCATTTGCCCCCAAATCTTGTCCCTGTCCACATTTGAGGCTGGGGGTGGGAGTGGAGGGAATACTCTCTGATTCTTTCAATATATGCTGCGTGTAGGTTCTATTACCTTAGTACATGTTTTGTTTTATAATATTATCATCTTCTTTCCTTAAACCCAGTTGTAGTTTTTGACTCTGTTCCATCAGTAACAGCTGGTAAAGAATTGATTTCTTGCTGTATTTCAATTAAATATTTTGGTGGTTTAGCTTTTCATTGGAGGTTCATATTTTTAATTGTTAAAAAGAAGACAATCAATCTAGCTTTATCAGTTAAGCATTTGTGTCAGGGGAAGGCATGAGGATAATGTGTCTGTTTGCTAAAAAGGTTGCTTTGCTCAGACCCCACATATATTACACCAATATGATGTTAGCACCTTGGAACAGTTTGCAAACCTGTTTATTTTTGTACAATGCTGTTATCTTTCATATCACAAATAAAACAGCAGCCTTGGGAAGACTTTTGCCCTGGATAAACACAAGAGGGTTTTCTGTCAGCCTCCCACTGAGAATGTACAGAGCAGTGGCTGCTACATTGTTTTTGAGAGGTGATGCTAGACACGTTTCTGAAATTAATGACTGGGGCATGATGCCTGCAATAGAGATGGATGAACCTACATAGCCCAGGCTTGTCTTGTGGTGTTCCCTGCTATTGCAGAAGGGCCACTGCCCTGCAAGGCTGGCTTCTGTGGGCTGCCAGGCAGAGCCTGTCTGGGCCACTCAGGCGTGTGTTGTACGTAAACCAAGAATTAAGTGATAGGAGTGTCATGGTTTAAGCCCCGCTGGTAACTCAGAACCACGCAGCCGCTCGCTCACTCCCCTGCTTCTTCCTCCCCCTGCTCCTGGAAGGATGGGGAGGAGAATCAGAAGAATGTAACTGCCACGGGTTGAGATAACAGCACTCCAGTAACTAAGGTATAATAGAAACCACTACTGCTACCAATAATAATGATAAGAGGAATAACAAGGGGAGAGGACACAACCGCTCACCACCCGCCGACCGATACCCAGCCCGACCCGAGCAGCGATCTGGGCCTTCTGGGTGACTCCCCCCAGTTTCTATCCTGGGCATGATGTGCTGTGGTATGGAATACCCCTTTGGCCAGTTTGGGTCAGGTGTCCTGTCTCTGCTTCCTCCCGGCTTCCCCTCCTCTCTGGCAGAGCATGAGACTGAGAAAGTCCTTGGTCAGAGTAAATATCACTGAGCAACAACTAAAAACATCGGTGTTATCAGCGTTGTTCCCAGACTGAAAGTCAAAAACACAGCACTGCACCAGATGCTAAGAGGGAGAAAAAATGACTGCTGTAGCTGAACCCAGGACAAGGAGCTCTCCTTATTTTAACAAAATGAGAATACAAGAGCTGCGGGTAAGCAGCTGAATTTCCTTTAGCAGCAAGGGTAACATACAGGGTTTTGCATAATAAAACATTATGCCTCTGATTCTTCCACATGCTTGCAATCACAATAGGGTTCTACCAGAACCAGTGAGCAAACCTCCTCATACCTTATTTTCCAGTGAGTGAGACAGGGGTGCACTGGGCTTGCAGCCCGTGTGTGGGTTGTGGGATGTTTCTCTGGCCCTATGGCAATGGGGAGGGTGGGTCACAGTCATTCTGTCCTGCTGCTTTGCAGCTGGGACCACTCATGTAGGACATGGTTGAAGGGGCCAGATAGACGGCTAGTCCAGAGTGTGGCGTTTAGTGTCCTGGAGTGAGAGAGTGGCTGTGATACAGCTTTGCCTGCTCCCGAGACCCAGGCAGCAGTGCTGAGGAGGTGAGGAGGGACCTTGGAAGCAGTGCCTTTCTGCCCCTCACTGTCTAGAGGACTTGACTGGTCTGAAATGTTTCTAATGGTCTCTTCTACACATTATATAGGCTGTCTGCTATGAGGTGGCTTTTCTAGCCAGGACAAAGCAGCCCACAAACTCCAAAGGCTGCTCTTCACCACAGCCCAGTCCATCTAATCCCTGTTGATAGGTATGAATGAATTCCCATCAGTCTCATCCTTTAGGGTGCTCATGTCCTCTGCTCCAGAAGGAGTCACAGGGCTCAGTATGTCACCAATGAAGATACAACGATGAGAAACCTTGAGGATTTGTCCCTTGTAGTGATGGTCTGTCCATTCAGACAGTGACACGACAGGTTGTGCTTGTCGGGTCTCCAGATGGAAATTGTAGATTCCAGCCTGGTAGACAAGCATAGCCACCATCATCAAAAAGAGAAGGTGATACATTCATCTTTTAGCAGTGCTTAGAGTTAGGGTGTGGGCCAGTTTTCATCATTTTCATTTGATGTTTCTTTGCCTTTTCTTATTTCATTTTGAGTGAGGAAATAGCTCGTGATTCCCAGAGGCACAAATTCTCCCACCTTGAAAATTTAACCTGACATATTAAAGTAATCTTTTGGCTTAGCCCCTATAGACCTCAGGCATAACGGTTTTCATTTGGTGCTCAGCCAATTAGCTTGCTGAGGGATGTTAATAGTTAAGCTAATAATTACTACACCTTTATAACTGACCTTGAGATAACTTTAATGCAGATACTTCAAAGATAGAAATAATTATTTCTAATTTTTTAATCAGAACAGATTTATTTGTATATTTCTATTCTTTCCCTGTTTCTGGTGCTAAGTAAGAACCAAAATACCTGAAAGTTCAATAACTATTCACCATAGAGGAAAATTACTATGCTTCAGCATAGCTGATAGAGAAGGTTGGGAAAATGGGCTTCATTGCTTGGTGTAGATATTTTCTTGGGTTAAACTGCTTTTTCAGATGTTGAAAACAAAGCACACACATCTTCATGCACACTTGATCTTCTTCTCTCCAAGCAGTGTTTAGCCAGTTGTGGCCAGCAGGCTTGGGATGTGCAGAACTGGCAAAATAAAACACAAAAATGAATTCTGTTACAAGTAGAGAAATGAATGATTCCTGCAAACTGCTTTGTGGTTTTGCTCTTCATCATCATCACTTTCTGCATTCAGAGCTGCACACACTTTTTAATGAGCCTTCTCCAGCAGAAGGGATGGTGCAACCTTGGTGCAACCTTGGAACAACCTGCTTTTGCAGATGGGGACATTGGTGCAGAATCATTAAGTTGCTTCCCTAAGCCTCACAGTGACCTGTTATGTGTGAATGGCAGAGCTGGGGACCAAATGAAAGCTGTTTTATGAGAGAGTTCATGTCTCACCCCTCTCGGCAATTGCAAGCAAAACACAGAAGTAAAAGACTTTTCTCTGTTTTGGGGCTGAGGGACCTTTCTTCTGATCCCAGAGCTCTGGGGTTATTGCACAGAAGTGACTTATGCAATAATTAAATCTGCAGAATATAGTTAGGTGCCTACATGCCTTTGAAATGATATTTAAAAGATGAGTCCTTGAGGCCTGACAATTGGAGGCACTGACTCCCATTTGTAGCCACCAAGGCCAATGGGACAATCATTGCTTAAGCCACAGTATGGCTTTGAGCCAGTGCTCAGTGGTGTGTGGGAGCAAGCCCAGAATGGCCTTCTCATAATGTACAGCTATCTATTTCATGCTAATTTGTATGACTTTGAAGCAGGAAGATAGCATGGGACAGTCTATCCTCTTGCTGAATAGCACCCTGAAAATTGTTGCTGTAGGTAGGTACAGCAGTACCGACAAGCGAAGTGCTCTTTTCTCAGGACAACCAGCATGCCAGCTCGCTGATTATTTGCTGCATTTGATTTGGCATATATCTAGTGTGACTCATTCTCTGCAGCCCCAAGAAAATGTGCTCGCTAGAAGCATTTTAGAGGCTGTGTTGTTCAGTGTTAGGAAACAGAAGAAAATTCCTTCCAAATGTGTTTCATCAAAATGGTGGGCTAGATGTCAAGCCTGTTAGGAAAGAGGAGAAAGATGGCATACCTGTATTACCATGAGAGAAGAGTTTAGTCTGCAGGCAAAGGCTGAGACAGTGAAAACATGTTGTATTTCAAAAGGAACATTTTTCTAAATATGCCATAGAGTAAATGATTTCATGCTGGCTCATTAGTACCCTGTCTTGCTCCCACCTTTTCCTTGCAAACAGGAAAGTGGAAATTTTTCTCATGCCTTTAAAACTAGAAGCGGGTGTTATGGTGACTTTGTTTCCTGTATTCTGTTACTATCTGTTGACTACCTACTGGTTGGAACTAGGTTATCTTAAGGTCCTTTCCAACCCTAACTATTCCATGATTCTATGACCTACACAGGACCTAGCACCCTGTGATAGCAGCTGAGGATGGGCTTCCTGCTCAGGTGTCAGGATACAACACACTGTAAAATGGATCCACCAGGGAAGCTGAACTCCTGAACACAATTCACATCTGGTATTGATGGATCAGGGTTGGACAAGGTAGCAGACCAAATACATGAAAACCAGGATGGCCTAATGAATGCTTCACATTATTCAAAACAGAGATGGATATATTCTAATGTTAAAAAAAAAACCATCTGCATTATTTAAGCTGATCTAGACAAATGGTTCTACTTTAGATTTGCATTGGAATGTATCAGAGTAGAATTACAGCTACTCTTTCACCTCTCTTTGGTTTGGGGCAGTGCTGAGTGTTCAGACTGTAAAAGCATATGTCAGCAAAGGCTCAGCTTGAAAAGTATTTTTGTCCATATACCTGGGGAGCAGGGAGGAGGTGATGGAGATAGTTGGGCCCAACTGGAGCTCTTTTGTCTGGAGCCAAGGCCCCACACAGGGCAGCTTCTCCTGCTGCTAGTCACCTGCCTGCAGATAATCTGACCTTTTCTTTCTTCAGCACTGATAACACTTACAAAAAAAAAGAATAGATTGAACAGCACACCTTAGCTTTTATTGAAAGTTTAGAAGTAAACCAATAAAAATTGGACCAGGGCAGTTCTGGGGACAAAGAAGAGGAGTGTGGGCAGCCAAGGGGGTCTGCTGCTGCTGCTGCGGTGTGGAGCCCACTCCTTCCCTGGAGCTGCCACTGCAGGGCTGATGTGGAATCTCATCATATGTACTCCTTGGCATGCTGAGCTGTGCAGACAGGAAGGGTTTCAGGTTAACTCCCAAACACACAAGCCCACCAGCAACAATTTTAGTAGTCCGCAGGTTAAATCTGAGCCCTCCCTTCTTTGCATGTTGCCTTCTGATCAGTGTTCCTTTGTCTTGGCAGGCGGCTGCTATTCCTAATTTGTATAATAAAATCTGTTGTCTCCCTGGACCAGAAGTTTTTCTTTGAATTACATGGATGCCGATAGTTATTGAAATGTGTGACATTCATTTTGTGTGTTTGTTCTCAGGAAACTAAATGAGCAGATTTCTCATCTTGTTCTGTGTGGGTTTGTGAAGCTAGCAGGCCATATTTTATCAGCACCAGGCCTGTAAGCATCCGCTTTTTTTGTAACTTTGAACAGAATACTTGCTTTTCTCAGTGTAAATACGGTAAAAAAAGGAGCATGAACCAGGCATCTACTCTTTATAGAATCATAGAATAGTTAGGGTTGGAAAGGACCTTAAGATCATCTAGTTCCAACTCCCCTGCCATGAGCAGGGACACCACACACTAAGCTATGTTGCCCAAGGCTCTGTCCAGCCTGGCCTTGAACACCTCCAGGGTTGGAGCATTCACAACTTCCTTGGGCAACCCATTCCAGTGCCTCACCCCCCTCACTGTGAAGAACTTCTTCCTTATATCTAACCTAAAGTTCCCCTGTTTAAGTTTAAAGCCATTGCCCCTTGTCCTACCACTAGAGTCTCATTCTCCCTATATAGTGAGTTGCATCAAAGCAATCCTGAGAGGGGGGCAGCGTGATTATGCAGTTTTACAGATAAGTAAACTGAAGCTTAGTAATAAACCTGGAACAGAACTGAGATGCTGGAACTCCAAAAGCAGTGCTCTGTTTGCTGTGTCACACAGCCCCCTTCACAGTGCTTGCATTAACAGAGCCTGACAGCCTCTTAAATACTGATGAGTTTATCCTTGTAATGCAACCATGAAGTACTGATGCTTCAATTATGCAGATGGGATATTGAAGCAAATATGTGTGTATATACTTTGAGCAGCGGAAAGAACTACATACACACACAGGAGGAGGAAGCAGCATATTATAAAATTTGATCCAATGGGGAAAAAGAAAACTTGATTAATTTTGAACATTTAACTTCTTCGTCTGCTCAGTTGGACCCAAAATATTCCATCCTTAAAGTCTGTTATTGACTGGAGGCCCTGGTCTTCAGCAAAACATGTGGTTGCTCTTAGTCAGGACTCCTGGAGCAAGACCACCAGCAGGCACCCATCAAGATTGAACATGGGCTCAGCAGCTCACAGCATACAAAGTTTTGCAGAGCTGTGCCAGTGTTTTTCAGTGTTGATTGATAGGGTTTTTGCTGGGGGGCAGGTGGACTGAGAGGGTTGTCCTGCCACATCCTGAATCCTGCTCAATAAAATGTCAACTGTGCAACCCTGGTATCCCCCCGCCCCCAAATATCCCTCGTTTTGCACTGTGGTGAATGGAGCAGCTCTCTTTGGGAAGGACTGCTCCAGAGACTGGAAACCACAAGAGTGGTGGAGATCAAAAGTGGGAAAACCTTTGCTGGTATCATGTAGCTGGTCCAAAACTTTGTACCCCTTTACCCTCTCCCTAGGGAAAAGAGGTTGGAAGGCACCGCTGAGATAGCTGGGTACCTCAGGTACATGAAGCATTCTTAAAATGCTGGCTGGAGTAAGGTGAGAGCACATGAAGCTACGGACTCATATTTGTAAGGATCCAATAACCTTGGAGCTTCAAAAAACTGATGTGGGGTTGTGGTTGCTTCATGCTGAGGGAGAGGGCAAGAGAGCAAGTAGCTTCATAATCTGGCTTGTGAATTTGTTTCACCTCCTCAAGCATCCTCTCCCCTCATGCAGAACCTGATTATGAAAGGCTCCTGTGGCTGCGGTGAGTTGCAGCCTATAAATATATTAATTTTTATTTTGTGCACTTTGCGCATCATTGCAGTGCTTCAAATGTTGTCTCAGCATGTTGTTCATTACTGAATCACTGAGAACATATAGAAAGAAGTATGTGAGCTGTGAAATATTTTGGTTTTGTAATGCTTGGCTTGAGTCTGTGCAGTACTTAACTTCCAGTCTATGCTTGAAGCATATAGGTTGTAATAATGTTTGACATGGGTGTCAAATCTATTCGTGTAGCTAGAATAAATCCTATTTCTCTTCTGCATTTGTCTTTATCAGTCCAAAACTATGGGAAGATTTCTGTCAAAAATGAAGGCAAGGAATTTTCTTTCTTCAGAAAAGGACAAAATAGAATATCAATTAATCTATTGTAAGGTCAAAGCTACAAGAATAAATGCTATGTTAGAATTTTGACAGCTGTGCTATCCTTTTTGTGACAAAAAAGAATTTTCAGAGAATTTTACACTATTCCTTTCAGAGAGTACATTTATATGGTGGAAACTAGTGGGATTTTTAAAAATAAGATAATATTTCTTTTTCATGCTATTATGTCAAACTACATTGAGAAATAAAAGAAAAAAAGGAGAAGCAATGAGCAATTCAGGTAGCAGAATCTGATTTTTAATTTTGAGTATTGCTAACATTGCTTAAATCTAGCAATGTAAGTATATAGCTTACAATATATCTCCACATTTATGTTTGGGAATGTGAATAAGAGAATGCTACGAGCAATGTTAGCAGCAAAAAAAAGAAAGGTGAGAGATGAAAAATTATTGTCAAAAGTTGGCCAGGATCTGTCCTTCACAATGTGTTTATAATAAAAAAATATGCTTATGTATTTTATGATTTACACTTGTCAAACTACCTTGGAATGAAAAGGTGCTGTTAAAAACATGTAAAATAGAAGCAAGATTTTTGCCAATGATCAGTGTCTGCCTAATCTTTAAAAGCTTCTCTTATTTATGTGACCTCTGTTTATGTTTTCCATATTTTTATAAGGCTGAACAAACAGACATGTGAAGCTCACAGGCTCACTGGCTGAACTGCCTGTCTGCACAGAGAGTTACCCAGCACAGCTCCAGCCAAGCTCATACAGGGAGAAAAGGAGAATTTCTCTTGGCTTTAATCTGGACTGAGCTCCTGGAATGTCAGATTGGAGCTGGCTGCAAAATGGAGACAAGTTTTCATTTAAAAATTGGCAAGACAGAGCTTGTCGCCATTCTTCACACACTCACACATACACCCCCCTCTCCCCTTCCTCTCCTTCTTCTATACCCCCTTGCCCTCAGATTTCAGCAGTGGTAAGTTGAACAGAGACATTTTCAAACTGAGTAAATGTATATAGAGACTCACTACAAATGTAGTCCTCACTGTTTCCTTTGAAAACATGGAAGGATGGATTTATATACAGGAACTCCAAAAGACCCCAGACCAACTCCTGTTTTTTGTGGATATGAGGGGATGCTAACAATCAGCTCCAGTATTTAAGTTAATGCTGACCTCGGCCAGCTGCAGTTTATACAAGTCTTCCTTTATCCCTTCTAATGCTAGAGAGATTATTGCTTTCTTATGAAAAACGAATAATTTTTTTCTCCATTTAAAGCTCAATGCAAACACAGAATACGGTCACAGGATTTCAACCAACCAGTGGCAATGACATCATACACTTAAGGACATCTTTCATGAAGAACAAGTACAGTAGAAAGTGCTTAGCACTGACCTGACTGCACACAGTGAAGATTTTACCAGTGCTTTCAAGAAGAAATATAGACTAAGGTTAAGAGCATTCAAAAATAATGTTCTAGGAACAGAGGTTGTTTCTCAAAGAGCCTGTTTCTGAAGGCTCTTTTCCTTGGCCACTCATCACCGAGATGAAAGAGATCTCAAGTTGCCCATTACTGTGATACTCTGCCAAAGCCACTCTAAAGTTGCACAGACCTGAACACATGAGAATGGTGAGAAACACCAGTGGGAATGGTCCAGATGCATTGTAATCTCTTAACTGTGAGGTTTAGCAAAAGGAATACAAGAGTTAAGCCACCTGAACTCTGTTTTCTTCTTGGTTGTGAGCTCTAATATGGCCTTTAACAGGACATGTTGGGGTTTTTGTCTCCGTTCTGAAAACTTTTCACATGAACTCAGCAAAAGTGAAGTCCTCACTGGCTTAATGACGATCTCCTGGGACACAGCCTATAATTCCTAATTAGTGTCAGAGGAATTGGTACATGAAAACTGGGGTCATAGGCTATTTCCAAGAGACTTTTGCTTATCAAGGAAAATTAATTTTTCATTGATGAACAGAATGAATGCCAGCCCCTGGTAATCAAGGAGAGGTTCTTGACTGAAATGTCAAATATCCTAATAAAGCAGATTGAACTACAGCTGATTTGAAAAAATCCTCCTGTATAGCACTATCCTGTGAAATCTTGGTTAAAATGTGTATTCAGAATTTCTACTCTTTCTCAGCGATTCCCCAAATCAGTTGAGCTCAGTTCACAATTCCAGCAGTACAGGACCAATTGCTCACCTGAAGTTTTCTTTGTTTGGGGCTTTAAACATTAATCCCTGAAAGCCCAACATGCTGCATCTGAACTAATCTCTGTTATGCCATCTGAATGACAAATTATGACTTCAGTGGCACCTGTCCAGCTGTTTTTATTCCAGCAGATAAACTCAGCTGGATTTGGTAGGACGTTAGTGAGCAAATCATTGGTAATTGGACAAGAATAACAGAAACACTCTTCTTTTTGTCTCTTGGAGCTGCTGTGGTTGTTAAAGGTTGAAAACAGAGGAAAACATCAATTTCTTGGTTTCACCTCTACAGCTTATAGGAGTAACCTTACATGCAGCTCTGGAGGTGTCAAAACAGGATGATGCTATCTTTACAAGATTGTTTTTTTGGAAAGTACTGGCAGAAATTCAGATTTTTAAGATTTATTTTATTTCTCTATAAATGGCAGACAAGAAGGATGGCCACAAGAACTTCGTCTGGAGGGAAGAAACAGATGTCTGATGGAGTTTCTTTTTTTGTGCCATTTTAGGGTACATCTAAACTGAGGTATCTGGGTAATAAGTGTGGACTCCTTGATTCAGGATTAAACTACCTGGTTCAAGTCCTAACTACAAGCTAGCTGAACCTCTATGAAGAGTCACATGGTTTAATCTACTTTGCTGACATTTCTTTGCATACTGGCAGATGACAGGTTTCTGCTACCAACTTCTCTCACGTCTTTTGCTAAGTCATACAAAACCAGCTTGGTGTCTACCCTGTGCTGTGCTTCTTGCCACTAAAGCCTCACATCCTCATTCTCCTTCCATGAGGTCTGGGGATCCATTGCTGGCAATGGCAACATTGCTGATCCTCCCAACCTCAAGCTCAAGAAAAACAAGCAAGGAGTCACAAATCGTGAAGCTGGTTTTGAGGATGGTGAAACCTTAAAATAATAGATGTCCAACTATTTTCTTCACCACATTTTTTCATACATCTGTGGTTTATTCTTGTCAGAGTACTCATCTTTGCTCTGCAGCCATGAGGATGGAGCTTCATGCCACCTTTTTTCCAAATCAGAGCTAATATTTGCTCTTTATTCATTTGTTCCTAAGAAGCTGCAGTTTAAGAGTTAAAATTCACCTTTCCCTGCCAGGATTTGGTCCTACTGTTTGTGGCCCATGGCAACAATCTATCTAGCATTTCCTATTTAATTTATTAAGTTCCAAATAGAGCTTTCGCTGATCTTCTCTTCCATTTCTCTTTTTATTAACTTCCACATTTATTTACTTACTTAATTTTTCATTTCAATATGAAGCAAATACTTTTTCTCTCAGATTTTGCTGGTTTTTTGCCATTACAAATTTTCTGCCCAGTATCTCAAGCTGAAAAGATGATATTATAAGCCTGATGAGTCCCTGACATTGGTGTGTTCATTTGCTTTAGCTTTCCTCACTCATCATCTAAAGAACAACAACTATTCTGTGTTATTTATTTAGTAGACACTTTTTTGAAAGCTTTGGTCAAATAAAGAACATCTCTTGAAACTTTGAATAAAACCCTGGCATGACAGAACTTCTGGATGAATCAGAATTTAAAATGGAGTTTTGTTCATCTCTTGCCTGGTTTGAGCCTTCCTGACTTTTCTGCCTTTCTTGGACAAGAAGTTGGTGCTTTATTTGTTCTGATATCAGTAAGGTTATTTTTCCAGGAAGGGTTGTGTGAAGTGACTCACAATCCAGTCCACTGCCATTTTCTCCAAATCTCTGCCTTTCATTTTAGAATTTCATATCAATCACAGTATATTTTTGGAAATCCTTTTTTATACTGGCTTGCAGTACTTGTGCTTCTTTATGTCATTATAGCACAAAGGACAAAGACGGGGAGTTTCCTTTCTCCTTTTCCCCCACTCTAGATCAAGGACACATTCAATGATACAAGGAGATGGCAAATTCCAAACTGCATAAAGAACATATCTTTTCATGCAGCTTGTAATTGAACTCACAGCTTTACCATGGCATAAATACGTAGACAGGTCACAGTAAGGATTGAAAGTTTAGAGGGATAATAAAAATACAGTGACACACAACTGTAAAAGCTAACATTTTGGCACACATTTAGTTTGGGTTTTTTTCCTGCTGGACTTGGGCCAACCAAACACTATTGGAGAGTAGAGGAGACCAGAGGCTGGAGGTATATTAAAATTAATCTGCCAAGTCTGGGATGGCTTTTGCTTTCTTCTGAAACATGGGATATCATCTATCAGAAAGTGAACTGATGGAGTGGAGCACAGTGATTTCTGTTTTCCTATACTGATATGAAGAAAATAACTGCAGACATTTGTATGTTTGAAAAAATACAAGCTTATAGTCTTAGAAAATTCACTTTATTTATTTCTTTATGAATTCTAGGAAGCTTGTCTTTGGAGCCCAGGTACTAAAGTAGCAGGAAGATGGACAACATATCACAAACAAACAAAGGAAGTAAGTTAGCTTAATGATAACACTGGTTGTTTAATTATGCAAAGAAATGATCTTCTCCCCTTCACTGTTTGTAAAAATGAGCTTGCTACATTCAGATTTTAAATAGCATATCCATAAATTTAAGTTTAATGCCACTGTTCAGAGGCTTTCCCAGATAATTCAAAAGTCTATCTCCTTGATGTCATTGATACTGTCATTCTGTCAGGACAAATTTCATGTTGTGTGTGTAATAGCAGAGCTGGATGATATGAGCTGTGCTAAGAGGGTTCTCAAACTTTGGGAAGGTCGATGTGGATATCTGATTTTGGTTTTAAATTCTTTCCCGCATTTTACACTGATATTAGAGGTTTAAATGTGGCGACATTACCTAACACCTTCTTCTTGCTCTGTTGGAACTAATATGCACCAGTGTCATTCCTTCAACTTCAATAGAGTTGCACTGATTTATACTGCCTGAACATTTCACCCAGGTAAGGTGGAAGCCAAGGCAATTCCTTGAAAAACTGAGCTGAGTGCTTTTTATTTGTCTGAAGTTTCATCTCTGTCTAATTCAGTTATCCATTAATTCCCCACAAGGATCACTGTACCATGGTGACTATTAAAGGTTTGCATTGCCGCGTTCATCTTGATCAAAATTTCTCTGTCAGACACAAAGATTGGCTGCCCTCCACTTCAGAGTGGGCAGCATTGCATCAGTGAAGTCATTCTCTTAGTTTTACTGAGAGACATTCTTTCAGGTACAAGGCACCAGGGACATTACTGGCCTTGGAAAGGCATGGGAAATACACATAGTATTTAGCATCTTTAGGGGGAAAAGCATTTAAACATAAATATTTGTTTCAGCACCCTGTTGCAAGTGTTCAGCACAGTGCATGGGGATTTACTTGCTCAGCTCCCATCAAATATATATTAATGGAAGTTGTGCAGATAAATCCCTAAGCTTCTCTAGAAACAGATCTTCTGTATTTATTATTCTTCTTGAATTTCAATGCCCCTCAAAGATTAAGCAGCCTCAGGTTTTATTTTGCTTTTGTGGGAGTTTGAGTAAGTCATGATAACATCCTGGGAACATTATGAGTGTGATAAAGACCATGTTTTTTATTGCACTGATCACATCGTTTGCATATTGAGTGAGAACATTTTGTTTTTCAAACTTCAGTATGTGCTGATGCAATATTCGTGTCAGTAGCTATCTGCAACTCCCTAAGAAAGAAGGACACTGTGGGAAATAGTTCTTAGGTTGCTTGTTCTTAATGGTGAATTTTTCCAGTATTGGTATGAATTCTTTCGTGAAATGCAAATTGATCAATACAAAAAGATGAAGTAGACTGGGCAGTGTCATTAGCTCTAAGACTGTCAAAGGTTAGTGAGCTTAAGAGCTCGTTTCTCCAGATACCGGCCTCCAAATTCCCTTTGAGCTCATCCCACAGTAATTCATTCTTAGTTCTATGCATTTGATGAGTTCCCATGAATGCAAAAAACCTCCAAACTTTAGCAGTGTTTTTAATTCTAACTGGTGATCTTTAAAGATATAGAGTTATCTTTCAAATTAAAAGGTTTCTCATAGTAGCTGGCAGGCTAGGAACAGATTTTACACTACCTTAATATTGATTAGGGTCATGCTCTTCCCTTCCACTAGTTGCAATGAAGAGACATCTGTGGGTCATCTGACTGCTTTATTCCTTTATCGCCTCAGTACCATGCCAGAGACCAGAAAAATGTTTCTGCTTGTCATGTTCTATATTTTCTTCTACTCTCTATCTTTAGACTCAATGTTCATGTCTTTGTAAAGGATTCCTCCAGTTCATCCCTGCTTTCTGGAACTGCTGTGTAAAAGTATATGGTCCAAGCTGTGCATAAAGACAAGCCAGATAATGTAAATGATTTCTGTAATCTGTTTATCTCTGTTCACTGTATGTAGGCTAAAGATGGATGTTAAAGAGCAACTATGCTTTCATCTGCTTTAGTGTCTCTTCAGCTTAACCTTCCAGGGGCAGATTTCACCTGTTAAGTC
>NW_009915012.1:157570-159391 GCF_000696875.1 Nestor notabilis | reverse complement strand
AGAGCGTCACTTGACGCTTTCACATGAGTGGCAGCTCATTTTACCAGCATTCAAAAACCCTTTCCCTCCAAAAGCAGGAAACAACGTGCCAAAGGAACAATCTCTTGGACGAGATCTCTTTGTTTGTCAAAAGGAATGTCAGACAGAGCATGGTAAAAGACATAAAGATTTATCTGATGATGATTCTTTCATCCAAATTGTACGTTTTTCTCTCACATAGTGAACTATCTCCTTAAAAGCACGTAGTGCTCAGGATCAAACAGTTTGCTTTAAATTGGTCAGTCCCTCTCTAATCACATCTGCTTGACTTGACTGAAAACCCTGTAACCTATAATTTACTTGTACACTGCTAAATGTATCTACTGGAAGTAAATCCTGGTTCCCAGGGCAGGTGTCTGTGAGCTCCTTTAGGAGCAGACTGGCTGCATTCACCTTACATAGTATTTGGCCCTGGACCTCTTCTATGCCTCTTGTGATGTCTTTGTGATTTTAAAATTCAATTCTGGTTTTGAGTGGATTTTTTCATTTCAGTGTTCAAAAATAAACGCCTGACACCTGAAATATACTAAGTTTTGCTTAAGGACAAAGTTTAATGTAAAGGCAAGCTTTTAAAGTGTTAGTCACTCCTTGTCTTTTCACTGGTGCTGGATTTTCTTGTTTCTTTCCTACGTGTCTTTTCTCCAGAATTATCCATGTTTTCTAGGTTTTTATTTCACCTCCTTCTCCAAAGTAGTGGGGACCTAAGAATAGGCATCATAATAATTCAGGTGTACTGGATATGCTTGAGTTTGTGGACACCTTTGCATGACAAAGGACAAAGAAGGCTTCATCATCTTGAGTCTGGATGCAGCTTAACCATGTTAGCTTGCTGCTATGTTTGCCTAACACTGTAGTAGCACAGAAGGGTATTTCCACACCTGAATCATTACCACTGGCAAAGATACACAAGAAAGGAAGATCTCAGTGTCAGTTCTCAGGTTCCAAGTAGAGTTTGCATGGAGAGTGGTACAGTATTTATAACGTCAACATGTTTGATCTCAAAATCTCTGAGAAACAGTAAAAACAGAACTTTGTCACACCATGTTTTTTCAAAGCAAACCCATAGTCCCTCATGTAAAATATCCTAAAATATGTTTAAAATTCTTTTTATTAGTATTATTGTTTACAAAATGAGAAATGTAATAATATAGCAGGGTCTGTTCAAATTACCAGAAAGCAAAGGCACACTGAATCTTCCTATGCAATAAAGAAGCAGCATAGGATTTTTATTCACTTCTTGCCAATAGGTATTCTTATTCTTATTCTTATTCTTATTCTTATTCTTATTCTTATTCTTATTCTTATTCTTATTCTTGCAAAGGTATATGTACCAAGAATTTTATTTCTTTTAGCTGTGATGTAAATAAGGACTGATTCTGCTTCTATCAATGGTTGTGCCTAGCTATGTTTAAAAAAATAATGCCAGCTCTTTTGTACTCTGTAGGGAATCATAGGAAATAAATGGTCTTAGAAAAAAATGTTAAGTGTAAAAATCTCCTTGTACAAATCCAAGCATTAACAAAGAGGCACCAAATTCTTCCTGCTTGCTCTAACAGATCAGAAGCGTGCAGAAAGTGGACAGCCCAAAGAATACTAGAAGGTCTCTAATATTTTTATAGAGGAAGATAAGTGAGCTTTCAGAAAGCCTTGAATTTACTGACCTTCTCTTCCAATTTGAGCTAATTCATTAGCTTCACAAAAGCTTTTCAGCACTCTTTTAATAATTGTTTTTTTCCATGTAGTTGAGTTCTGAATTAGTATTCAGTGCTCTGAAGAAAATTG
>NW_009915012.1:99565-157539 GCF_000696875.1 Nestor notabilis | reverse complement strand
ACTCTTTCTAATGGATGGATCTGAAAATCACCTCTCCTGATGGCTGAAATCTATGGGAAATTTTCTGTGATTCCTTTTTGGATTCTCTTGTAGGACCTTTACTTTTATTTTCCCAAGTGTTCAATCATAGGCAAGATTAATATAGCACCAGAATACATGGTCACTGCTTTAGCATTGCTACAGGCTTTTGTTTTGTCTTCAAAAACTGGTCTGCCAAATGTTATGTAGGTGAGGAGGGTTTGGTTCCCTAAAGGCAACTTAGTGATACCCTGAGGCCACCCAGATTGCCTTTACTCATAAAATGGGACCTATGATGACTAATATTTCCATGCTTATGCTCCTTTAAGCTTTCTTGAATGACCGCTTGTAGAGAAAGATATTCTCTATTTAATTTCTTTGCTATTCGGCTGAGAGATGACATATTTCAGTCAGAGCTGGTGGAGTTCTGCATCTTTCTAATGACAAATGTGCACTCCAGTCATTAGAAGTTGAACCACAGCTATCCTCTTGTTTTCTGCAAAGCAACCATATATTACGCCTATGACATCTAAACTATTTGTTACTAGAATATCATTAAGGTTGAAAAGCTCCAGTGAAATCTGTCCACTTTAGATATATGACAACTTGTATAGATCTAAGTTCTATTGCTTGCAGAAGGTTTTTACTGCCTGAGATAATCTCAGTCAGTAACAGAGCGTGTTGCCTGATTTACTACTGCCCTGTCTCATATAGGTGTGTGAAACAGATGAAAGAATTAGGGATGTGTTCCTTATCACTGAGCTGCTAGGCTGGGAAAGGGTGCTATGGAAGGGTTTGTTGCTGCAATAATCAGTCTTTTTGTGAAAATGAAAAGCCTAACAGAAGAATCTTACAAGTGCCTAAACTCTATGGATCTGTTCTAGCTTTGGCCTGGACTGTGTCTAAGGGCTATTCCTTACTCAATTTTGAACACCATGAGATGGCAATATCCTGGATTAGGTCTAAAACTGTCAAAGACAACAATAAGATAATTTTGTCAAACTCCTATTAATACTTTTGCCAAATTATGAATATTTTCAACACTACTCTCAAATCTGATTTATTCCAGAAGTGTATATTTGTAGTGGTTACAGTATATCCAAAGTAATTCACAAAGCCTGCTGGAAATTACTGTCTCATTCACTTTAGAGCAGTGTTGCTTCAAAATAAAGTAAATCCCTCAGGGTTTGGCCTATGAATCATCACCTTTCCTTCTGTCTTCAAAAAATAGCTGTTTCTTGGATATGCATCAGTGAAAAATACCTGATTTTTGATCCTGCTCTTTAATACTATTTGTGTGTGCATGATTATAAATAATATGACATTAAATGTTAATGTTATAGCTTGAGTGGGAAGATTGATATAATCAACATGCATGTATTAGCCTAGTGATACAATTTCTAAATCACACTGCATTGGAAAGAGTTTGCACCTGCCATTAAGTGGCTCTTAGTTCACAAAACCAGTGTAGACATGTTTAAAGCTATCAGGTCTTTTTCAGTCTTTACTGGAGCTAACTGAAGGAAGCTATGTGAAGGTCAGGACCTATAAGAAAGATGGGGAGAGACTTTTTAGTAGGTCTTGTTGAGAAAGGATGAGGGTTGATGGTTTTAAACTAAAAGGGGGAGATTCAGGCTGTATGTGAGGAAAAAGTCCTTTACAATGAGGGTGATAAAATGCTGGTGCAGGTTGCCCAGAGAGATGGTGGATACCCCATCTCTGGAGACATTCAAGGCCAGGCTGGATGTGGTTCTGAGCAAGCTGATCGAGCTGAAGATGTCAGTGATCATTGCAGGGGCTTGGGCTAGATGACCTTTGAAAGTCCCTTCCAACCCAAGCTATTCTATGATTCTATACTGTAATGGTAAGGAAAAGTAAGAAAAGGCACCACTTCAGGAACAGTGGCACCCAGAAATATGAAAGCAACAGTGAGAATGGGAGAGAGATCCCTGACACTGGGTACAAATACAGAGAAATCGTTTGACAAATTGCATGTGTGGGAGGAAGAGAGGAGTAAACCAGCAGAGAACTAGAGAAACACCTGTGAGTATATCCCTGAGGAAAAAGATAGAGCTTTTAGGGAATGTAATGTACTGGAAAAGCAGGTTTGGAAACTGTGAGTGAAAGAGTTGTATGCTGTCATTTGTTTCTGTCTATTCACAGAAACTGGGCTTTGTTGATCCTTTGCAAAGGAACAAGGTCACATTAAACACTATAACCTGTTTCATACTGGCCATTTCTTTAAATAGAAAAGTCCACAAGTTCCCATTTACTTACTGACTGCTTTGGTCAAAGCAATAACAATATTTATCTCTTAAGGAAAAGTACCAAAGTGATCTGGGAGAGATTGTTCTCCTTTCTTTTGACACTGCCTAGCAGCTTTTTGTGTGTGTGTGCGCGCACATGCTGCTAATTTACTGCAATGAGCACTACTACTACAATTGCTCATTATTAAGTTTTTGATAAATGAGGGTCAGGAGCTTGTGGAGATGTTTTAAAAGAGCAGTTCCTGCAGGTAACACTTTTCCATATTTCAAGCTTTTGTAGAATGTCCAAACTATTTGACAATGGGCACAATAGTTTTACAATGACGTCTACCTTAAATCACTTCTTTTTACTTAGATACCACTTTTAAGTAATTGCATGCCTCTTATTTAATTGTACAGCTGTTCTCTAAAAGGAAAGCTAATCCTATTTGATTTACTCCAGTGGCACTTAAACAATACCTGAGTGGGGTTTATTCCCAGTACATAATATATGGACTAAGAAGGGTGAAGAAAAGCAGAGATTTTTATTTTGTCTAATTATGAGCCTCCTTTAACAATATGAGGAGGATCAAAAGGTCAGCTTGAATATGAATGTTACTGAGTACATACAGAGAACTTGAAAAACAAAAGATAAAGAGAAAAATCATGAAGACCCAATCAATACAGTTAATGGAGCATTCAGCACACTCTTCAGGAAGCAGCAGGAGCTC
Organism: Nestor notabilis; assembly: GCF_000696875.1. Classification (NCBI taxonomy): domain Eukaryota; kingdom Metazoa; phylum Chordata; class Aves; order Psittaciformes; family Psittacidae; genus Nestor; species Nestor notabilis. Next base: position 154,544 of record NW_009915012.1, on the reverse strand, counting down.
AATCCAGCTGACTAGATATAGGTGTCCAAGTGCCAACTTAAGCAATATTTGTTAGCCCCATAGGGCTGCCTCAAATAATTCAAAACATGTCAAACTGTTCACCTATGTTAAGCAACCAAGCTAAGCCTCAGTTGAACCTCTGCATGTTTTTTGACTACGTATTGACAAGGACTTCAACTTTGTTCTCCGTCAATAAGTATTTTTTATTATTAGAGATATCCTGTCTTTCTCTGCCTGCTCTACAGCTACAACCCCAAAAGAGGACAGGTCTACTACAGGTCTCACATCTACCAGCCCCATGAAGGTACCTCAGGCAGCCTAACCATACCTTTCAGCTTTATACCTCTGTGCCTGGCCAACTGAATTGAATGCCAGTATAGAGGCCTCAATTTTAGCTGCAACCTCATCTTAAGTATCTCAGCTCCTGCTCACTGAGTGGCAAATCAGGTGCCCGATACCATCACTGCAAATGCCTGTTACTGAATTCCTCTATCCTGGCATATGGTTTGCACAGGAATATGAGGGGAAAAGAGAGGCAGTTCAATGTACCTTGTAACATTCCTGAAAAAAGGCAAAGCAATGAACGATATAGGGTGAGGGGAGCTGATGCGCAAAATGGGCTCTCATTTAATTGTACAGCTCTTCTCCAAAAATAAGGTGATGCTCTCTGATTTACTATAGTGGCTCTTAAAAAATACTGAGTGCATGGACTAAGCAAGGCAACATTTTCTTATGATTGTGTCATATATTGTTTCTTTTCTTTTTTTTTTTTTTTCCCAATTCTTTGGATCTTCAAGCTGCAAGTAAGTTTATGGTGTTATCATGATAAGGGCTGAAGAAACATATGCTAAGGCATGGTCCCCTCCTGTGATGACCATTAGTGCTGAAAATTATAGGAATGACAATGCAGGGCCAAGGACTGGTCTAGATTCTCAGTCCAGCTTGTACTGATAGGTAAAGCTGGCAGGAAAAGGAAAAGAAGTGCACAGTAAGATCAAAGAGCTTCTACCTATTGTCTTTCTTCATAACTGTATTGGATGGGTTTTTTCTACATTGATGATTTAAAACAGACTTGACAAAAGAGAAGTAATGCTTTCAAAATTAAGGCAGTAAATCATGGACACATTACTGAAGAGCAATAATATAGAGGAATAATGTGCCATTTAGTTTTTGCAGCCATTTAAAACAAAAGAAACACAGTCCTAGACAAAATAGGGGTAAGAAAAGTGACAGAAACCACTGATATTAATTCCATATCACTCTGAAGGGCAGGCAACACAAGAATAGGAAGAAAATGTGCCATTTGAACCACACCGAGAAATGTGGCTGAGAGCTGTTACTGATACGGAGACACAGCTCTTTGAAGCTGAGTTTTCCATTTGGCATATTCATAGTTCAATCAAATATTCTTATTGATTTAAGGATGTGGTATTTTCCTTAGGAAAGGGATAATGAGAGAAAGTGTCTAGTAAACTCTGCAGAGATTTGAGCTGTCTGGATGCTGATTAAGGCTGACACTGTTGGAACATCAACTATGCTGCTCTGCCTGGCTGCCCACTGTGGCATGCCTTTAAAGATCAGGTTGCACACCAGTTAGTTAATTTTAATTGTGCTTATATTAATTTCAATTAGCTTATCAGATGCCAGAAATGCTAAGACAGCTTTTTACTCTCATTCTAAAAATAAGTACATAAACGAATCAAAGAATGTATCATGGAGTGTTGGTAATTTGCTTCAGTGTTTTGGAAAGGAGACAAAGCATCAGTTTTCCTGGTCATAGTGAAAGACTTGAAATGAGACTTGCATAGAATGAGACTTTAATAGAAGCTAATTTTCTTGTCTCCCAGGTGATGCTTCTTTTTTTGTTTTTTCTTTACTTCCATTGCAAATAAAATCATTGGAATTGTGCATATGATTTAAGAACTTACATCTCATTTTCAAAAGCAAGCTTTGTCACTCTAGACTGAAAGTAGCAACGACTTTCAGTGAAACTTTGGGTTCAGATAAGGCTGTCTTAAACAAGAACATTCAGTATTTCTGTGCCTCTAAAGTTTTAAGTCAAAGTCCCTGCATAGTATTTGGAAGATTCTCCCGCCTCCAGTGCTTTGAGTCTCCATCCAGTGTCCTGCAAGTCTGATGCAGTGAAGCAGGCCATACATTTGGACTAAGTTCTCAGCTTCTGAGTATATGAGTCTTCCTGGGCCAAACAGTTTATGCAGTAACATAGACACTACCAGAAAATTTAACAAAAATCTGCTTTTCTTTGTGGTAAGATAGATGGGTTTGAAACTAAGGCAATTTAACTTTGGTGCTGTAAAAAGTCTTCCCAGGATAAAATTCTGTCTTTTTAAACACCTTATTCTACTGGTTACTTTATCCTGCACTTCGCAAGTACCATTTATCACGGAAATCCCATAGTGAATGACATTGCTATTATCCTGTGGATGGAGAAAATCACAACCAGACCTGCTGAATACCATGTCCCTGTAGGTGAGGAATATCTAGTTTTCATTCTGCTTTACCTCCACGGACTCCCAGGAAATTAAGCCAGCAAAACTGTCTATGATATTTATCTCATTAAAGGTGAACAAAGCAATTGAGCTTGCTTTGAGCTATTTGGGTTATACCTAGTGATAAAATGTTATCGTTTTCTCTACCCAGACTCTGAAACATAAATCACAGCTTGAACCAAAAGGAGCCTGTGACATTACAAATGTACAAATCTCTCTTCCTCTGAGAAAAGAAGAAAATGTGTAGCAGTTACAAATTTTTTTACATACAAAGCATCTGTTTATGCTGACACAGGTTATTCTTCTCACTGAGAATTAGGTAAATAAATTTTTTAAATATATAATTTTCTGCTTGGGAAGAGTCAGTTGCAAAATACAGTAAATTAAATCACTTACATGAAGATATTTCTTAAGTGGTTGTGAAAATTGGACCCATAAATTGATGTGATGCACAGAGCCACTAGAGGGTATTTTGAAGACTGCTCTGGGCCTGAACTTGACTCATTGGTAAGACGTGTTTGAACTGTACCATCAGATTGTTGTTTAAACTACTAAGCAGAAAGCCTTTTGCTCAACTGCTGACAAACCTCAGTTATGATAATATATAATGTCTGTTGTTGGAATGGGTTTACTTAATTTTTTTGTTTACCTTTTTTTTTTTTTTTGTTTTAAAGCCTGTGCTAAACTTTGTCTACTTACAGAACTGCACTGTTAGGAAAGTGACTTTACTGAGTACGGGTAGTATTTCACTAAATGGAATTTGTAAGATTCTAATAAGCAAAGTTTCAGGGTGTGAAAATATAAACGTTTAAGGATGATAATGATAATACAGTATAAGTTAGGAGCCTGACATGCTTTAATACATGTGGAAATAGTGAGGAACAATTTTATGATTCCAGAAGGTATAATTGAAGAGGGACTCAGTTCCCATACATCCTCTTCTTGTCCGTGTGAGCAGAATTATGTGAGGATGGAGTGAAGCCCAGACTGAGCTCCTATTAGTATGACCTGACTCCGGACACTTTACCTCAGAGCAAGGTCAAACATATTCAGGACATGGCATCTCACAGAGAGGCAAGCTGCATTTGGGCCAACATCCTGGGAAATGGGCCAAGGACCACAGCTTGGTCAGAGGAGGAGCACGTTAGCCAGTAGGTTACCAACAAACCAGAACACTGACAGCACCATGCATCCGCTCTGGCTGAGTATACTCTGTAGATCCTGGATTGCTACAGAGCTCTGCAGATCTTGTTGAGCAAATAACATTATTGGGGTTGCTGCCTAATTCACAGAGCTAAAGCAACCTGGGAAGAAAGAGTAGGCAGAAAGGATAAGTGAGCACTTTTCAGAGCCCTGCATGGGATACTTTTACGGCTATAATTTGGGTGTCAGATGCAGATTAGGTTTTTTAGCAGCTAAGATTTTCAAGGAAACAAATTAAAGCAACAGCAAACTGGTCTGAGAACTTTTTTTCTTAGTTCCTCAAAGCTACTGTCACTTTATTTATTTAGTCTTCTCTCTCTTTTCCACCTATCATTGTGTCAGGTTTAATAGTGCCTGAAAATAAGACATCAGAAACACTAGAGGCAAATCTGATCTCAGTGTGATTAGTCCTTGGCTATTTTAACTCCAAATGGAAATATATAAACAACATATAGATGTTACATGAGTGTTTTGACCATAAATAGCTTCAAGGGTAGCAACATAATACAAAGCTGGAAACTACTGTATGTTCCTTTTAAACACAGCTAGCACCTTTTAAAAAAATCCCTGCACTTTGAAATATAGTACCATGCAGTGGAAAAAAGGCTTAAAGCAACATCTAGAATATCACCCTGAAAAGCAAATGATAAACATTTTACATGCTTTGAGTAAAAAATGTTATTCCTGTAAGCCTTTTTTCAACTACTAATTTCTCATTCATTTCATGGTGTAACATTAGCAGGAAAAAATTCCACTAAAATTACTTTAAGTCTAAAAGTCTAATGATAAACTATTCGATATGGATAAAGAAGTAATTATTCTCATTCCTTTTTTCTTTAAAAAATATTATTTGCTTAGAATGGTTCTTGCTATTACATTGTTAGCAGAAACATAATGAAATAATGGGCCAGTCAGCAGGCTAATGCATTTTTAACTCACTTTTTTTCCTCTTTCTTTAAAAAAAGGCCCTAAAAATCCACTGCTGAGGGTGAAATAGTATAATATGGTTAATGAGTAAAGAAATAACACAAACCTGCTTTCATCACACTTATCAGCTCTAAATCACAAAACAGGAGAAACAGATGCTTTGGAATGCAGCCGAGGAGTTGATCGGTAGAAGCTGATTATCTATTAATGAGAGGTTTTTAGTGATGCACCCTGGTGTAAAAATCACTAGACTCCATTCAGGCAGCCATCAGTTGCAAATACCATGTATATGAATCAGTTGATTGATGCACAAAATTCAAAACAGATTTTCCCCAGTGCCCTGTGGGTTGTCATGCACTGATGCTCTGCTCTCCTATCTATGTTAATGAAACAGGGTTTTCAGTAAGTAAATATGTGTTAGTATTTAATTAAACTCAGTGCTGGGCTCTGTGTGAAAATGTAGTCCCTTTGTTCAGAAATACTATTTCACTGCAGTTCTTTGTTTCCACCCCAGTTTTCCTTCCCAGTTGCCTCAATCCCCTGACTGAAGAGGAGCTGGGTTTGTCCCATGCCAAGACCTTGTGAGCACCAATTATTGTGCTGTGGAAAGACTGACAATGCAGTTCCCATCCCCAAACACCTGATTTTTCACCATTACACTCAACAAAAGTTGTCTTTGACTTCCATAACAGCAGGCACAAATCCTCTGATTCCCATCTGCAGCCCCACAATTAGCAGGGATCTACTGGAGAGTGAGTTATGCTGGCATGCAGCAAACTCTTCTGTTCCTGACCTCCTAGGAGGTCTATGTGATGTTATTTTTTCATGCAGTTTGTTGCTCTGTTTTGGGGATAAAGACTTCAATTTCAAAGTGTTTTGAGACTTAATAGTTAAAAAGGTTTTTTAAAAATATGTATTATTATAAAAGCAGGAGTAAAAGCTCCCGATTCCTACTTACAAGGCACTACATGTGGGAAAGCCAGTGCAGAAAGAACTACAAAAAGAATAAAAACCAGGCTTCAGGTGGAAGCCTGTAAAAATATTTCCCTCAGCTTAAACGATAATCTTATACCTTTTGTTAAAGAGAAAGCAAGATTGTTATTATATTGTTGTTATATTACTATTGCATCTCAATACATTTTTCTGACAAATTTTTTTGTCATTGTCATGATTATTTTCCTGAACAGAAACAGAGCAGTTGCTGATACGCTCTGCAGCACTCGTGGTGAGTCTTAGCATGATTTGTGGCTTTATTTGTTGAAGAGTTGTTATTGATAGTTTACATTTATTAGTAGCTGCATGCCCTTCTGCGGCATGCATTTGCAATTTAATGCTTCCATGTATCAATGGTACTTGCATGTTTGGTATTCTATTAGCCACCAGAAGTGCTCATGCATTCTATTTAGATTTCTCTGGCTGTTTCTGGGTCTGCACATGGAAAGGCCCAGTGTATTGGTTCCTGTCCACACATTTCCAAGAGTCCAGAAGCTGCAAAGGCCACATTCAGTTCAGATCTCTCCTTCTCTTCCTACTTGGTAAGATAAAAGCACCTCTCGTGGACCAATAGGGTTAGGAAGACTGCTGAATATGATCTTTTCTTTTGTGACACCCTTTTGTGACACCCTTAATCATCTGAGAAAGTAATTTAAAGGGAATGGTGGACTCTGCTTCGTCTGTTTTGTTTGGGTTTTTTTCTGAGGTTCAGTATAGCGAGAGGGCTTAGAATCCAATTAACCAAAGTTATCGGTATATTTATGAAGAGCTGCTCCTTCCGCTGTAGTCTCACTAACACATAAGTATTTGGGAAATCCTCCTTGCTCATGGATACTTCCTTTTTTTTCCTAACAACAAAAAAGATTCTCAGTGTCATTCAAGATCAGTGATAGATAGCATATGACCAAGGGAAGCAGAAAAGACACCTCCAGCCTACATTCTGTTAATATGTATGAGAATGATGACTTTGTTTCTACAGATTGGAGACCTTTCCCCTAAATGAATAAACATACTAACAATACATCCTTCTCTCATGCTGCAAAAGTTCTGTCTCTACAGAAACAAGGAAAAACATTTCCAAAGGACATATATTCTTTTTCTGAAAGTACAGTAAAAGCACCGAGTTTAAGATTAACATTAACTCAATTCACTTGTTGAGTTACTACCATCCATCAGACTTGTGGGGACTTTGAAAGCTGCTTAGACATTGCTGAGCAGAGCTGGTGAAAATGTGTTGAATATTGTATGCAAAGTAGACTTCAAATTAAATTCCCTAAATTGCCTTTTGATGTGTTTTTTTAATCACCTACTGGTCTTGTTTACAAACCTTCATGCAAACAGCATAGCAAAACATGGTTAGTTATGAACAAAATGAATCATCAGAACTTTCCAGTTATTTCACATTAAATGGAATATTTTTTTTACATACTGAATGCAATCTCTGTTGCCAGGCCCTCAGTTGTCGTGAGACTGGCTTACAAGTCTTAAGGCTGTGGTTCTATTTTGTTTGAAAGATCATACACTTTGTGTCCATTTCATCTAGTTTCAGAACTCTGTAGTATTCACATTTCTAAGCACCTGTATGTATTGCATGTATATCAGAAAGAGAGATTCTCATAGCCTGGCTCCTGAGAGGTGAAACCCTAAAGGACCAAAAATAGCGTGTTCTTAATAAGGAAATCATTAAATTTAGAAATTTTTTTAACCTCCTGGGATCTATAGTAAAACCTCCACTGACTTTTTTACTTAGCCCAGATTTTGCCCCATGTGAAATCAAATATTTAATCAAATTTTGCATGACAGTAAAAAAAAGATGGCAAAATGAGGATAGCTTGAGCTGTGAGTACACCTATAAAGAATTTTGGCATTGTATGGCCACAGTATGTATCTGAATCTGACATCTAGTTCTTCAAAATTTTTGTCTAACATTTAAGGCATAAAAAGACTGAAGTCTTACTTTTTTTTTTCTAACTTAGTCCTACAAAGATTCAGAGTTTCCAACCCTAACTATTCTATGATTCTATGATCTTCCACTAAGATTCCTGAATATAGGACATGAACAAAAAGATAATGGTAGAGGTACACTAGATAGTCATGCTATTATTCATCTTTTTAAAAGCTCTGATTTAAATTCAGTCTCGACACGTTTCTGTTACAAATATGACAAAATTTCAGCAGAGTGCCCCAGCCAGTTAAAGTATTCTCAGGTGTCTCTCTCACGGTCTCTCATCTCAGAAGTGTTTCCTATCTAACAAATAGTTTAAACATCACTCAATCTGGCAAAGGAATGTGGTAATTATGATGTTTCTAGGGGGAAAAAACCCCCACACCTATGGTGATGTTGGACAAAAGTGGTGGGATCACTCTTTAACAACAGAAACAGATGTTTTTCTTCTTGTTCTTGGCATGACACACAACTAAAATAAATTTACTTTGTCTGATAAGGAATAAAAGGGACTGACTTTTGTTGCAGATGAGCAGTTTGTTGCAAATAAATCAGAGTGATTTATCCATTCCTGCAACAGGATGTTGCTCTTACGACAGTGAATTATCTTCAGGATGATCTTCATCTTTGCCTGTAATGGGGACAGGCAATTTGAGGCAGATATTAAAAGCACTGGGTCTTCTATGGGTGAAAGCAATAGCATTGGGAAAAGACAGTAATTCAGGACAAATTCCTCAATTTCTTACAAGTAACTGATCGTAATCTCCCATGAATGCTAGAGGAGAATAATGAATAAATTGAGTGATGTTGATGTGCATATGTGTTATAGGAGCCTGGTTTTTTTTAACCTGTCAAAATATGTAAAGTGGAATTGGAAAGTGAAATTGCACTAACAAGACCATAGAGATGTCCTTGTCTGACAGGGTGTTATCAGTCAGGAGGGGATCAAATTCTACTTTTGTCCAGTATGTATTTATTGGAGTGCTATATATATAAACATTAAAGCACATATACACTCTGAAGTTCTGTGTGTTTAGGTTGGGCCTTGAAGAATTATTTTATGTTTAGGTGCTCTTTGATTTGAAGTGGTGTGAGTCACACACACAACTTGAGTGCCTTTAATCTCTATGATCGTATTGGTGAGGAAAGATAACAGGGTTATTTGCAAGAACTGCATTTCTTGAAAGAGGGTGAGTGAAAGGAGACTGGTCTAGACCAGAAAAGAGGTTCCTGGGAAATGCAGTCTCTGCCTTGAAGAGTTTGCATCTTAAATAACTGAATAATGAAGCCCCACCCCTAGCACTCTCAGACTGGGAATTCAGGCCATGGGTGTCAGAAGTATCCATAGGGCATGACTTTGGATCTTTGGAATGCCTGGCTAGCATCTGTACTACAAGACTGGTGAGGGCTTACTTCCATGCTCTGACTTCAAGAAAGAGAGACACAAGCCTGCCCAGCCCTGCTAAGTGCTGCAGGCAAATTGGGAGGATCCTGACAACTTACAGGATCATGCCCACAGGCGGGCAGAAAGACAGTACAAGTTTAAGCATCGAAGACTAAATTGCTTTACTTTAACGGGAAGATAATACAATTGCTTTTGATCTTTAATTTTTAAAGGCAGTTGTGAAGCTTTAAAAAGAGAATCTGAGATGATGTCATGCTGAATCAATTTAATTTGATTGAAAGAATCACGTTTTTAAATTCACAGCTTCAATGAATCATTCTCCTAGCCTTTCCATAAGAGGTGTAGCTTGATGATCCTAATTTTTAGTCTTTCTTTCTTTGAGTGTTCTTTTATATCTGATAGAGAAGCCACAGTTTTTTAAGAACATCATGAGAAAAATTATCTCTTTGAGACTGTTTCCATTAGGGGACAGTCCTAAGATAACAAGGAAAAGACAGATGCTCTAGCTTGCTGGTGGCTAAGGTGCAGCCTCGATGGTGCTAGTGCCTGCATCTATTTTTGCAGGGAACAGGTCATTAGGTTTGTGAATTAAGGCAAGATGTGTGTGCATGTATCTAAGCAAGGGACAGGAACACACAGAATAGTTAATATCCTCCTCCATATAATAGGCAGCTGCCAAGCATCCTCTTATGTACTGTAGAAATTATATCAAAAGAAACATTCTCCACCTAGATCTCTTGTGTACTGGCAAGTCTCCACTGTGATGTTGCAGCAATTCCTGACCAAGAAAGTAGCTGTATGAAGAAAACTAGACCCCTTTTTTGACTCAGAATGGAGACTGGCAAAATTGGAGGATTTTTCTAATAAACAAACTTCTAATAATTCTGTTAAAACCAAAACTATTTTGTTGGAAAAGGTCAGAACTACTCCAGAAAATTTTCCATGTTACAGGTGGCTTAAATCTTAAGTTTTTCTGTGTGATGTTACATTTTGAGTGATGCAAATAGTTTCTTTCAAAAATTACATTCTTTGTAATAATTAAGCAACCATTAACAAAGAGTAGTCAAGATAAAATAAAACATTTGAACTAAACCAAACCGAAATATTTTTGAACAAGTGAGCTTTTAATTTATTTGAAATTTTGGTCTGTGTCATAATATGGGGAGATAAACATGTACAAAAAGAACTTAAGAGCCAGGAAAAGTGGATTTTGTCCAATTGCATGAGTGTGTTTCCAAATATTTCTTGCTTATGTTTTTTTTTTTCCTGGTGGGTTCATTTCCTCTAAAATCATTCTGATTATAATGCAAATAGTATACAACTGGGATACATTTCTCATTGTCTCTTTCTCTGTATTTAACCTTTGCAATGTGTTTAACTGGTTTGCTAGCCTCTTTCTTCATATTTACTCTGAACACATGAACTAGGAAACTGTCTGGCAGTGGCAAATTCAGCTTTATTACAGGCTTTTTTTCATCACAAGCATCTGGAATGTAGATGGTGTAGCTCCAGATTTCCCCAAACATTGCTCAGCTGCTTTCAGCAATGCCAGACTCTATTCTGAGGCTGGATTGTAGAAAGCCAAAAGTTGGCTTGACAGTGGTGGTGTAATAGGAGGCTGTAGAAGTCATGAATCCTGTTTACTCATCCTACTCATACTATACCTTGTGGGATGCTGAGAACCAAATTACAAGGGAATGACAAGGTCAGGTATTTGTAACCAGCAGAAATGCCTTCCTGGAATACTGGGCTGTAACCTCAATTCCTACCATTCCCCACGCAGCAATGATCTCTGTTAGGCTTAGGTTTCATTAAGCATGGCTCTATTTTGTAGAAACTTTCCTATAGCCTACTTCCCTGAAAGGCTCACAGACACAGATAAGGTAAAATCCATTTCAATTAATGTTGAGCTTGTGGTGTAGATGTTTGTGTTTGATCTAATTGATTTATAATCAATGTAGAGAAATGGATGCCTCTAGTGCATGCGTCATCCCAAGATAAATACCTAAAATAGACTAATTGTACCTTGTAGGCGCCAGTTTCTCCCCATTGACTGTAGAGAGAGTTTAGATGGCAAGACACTCTAAAAGTAGACTGTTATTGCTGAAGAAGTCTTTCAGCTCTGTGGTGAAGCCATGTGTTTGTCCTGATCTGGCTTTGGCCAGATCATGTCTCACATCCCATGGTGCAGCACACAGGGAGGTCTTCAAAAAATTCCAGCAGTTATCACAGCATGGCATTTCCATGAGAGGTTGTAGTATATTTCCGTGGTCAGAGTGATGTCTCTGCTGTGCAGGTGGACTAAGTTATAAACCTAACCTGAATGCATTATTACTAGTGCTTCAAATCTTAAGTCACTGATATTAATATCATTTTTGTAAAGCTTATTAGCAAAAAAGTTGTTGAAGAAGTTGGAGTAAAAAGGTTTAGTGTTTATGATGTTCTTAAAAAATCATAAAATATGTGGGTTAACACATGTATATACACACAAATTCTAAATAAAATAGTTTATTCAGCATAACTGCTTCTATAGCTGAAGTAGAGCATGACACGTGAGGAAATCTATATCATGAGTTATATTATCTGAAGATACTTTTCCACTGAAGGCTCTATTATGAGACCTGACATAAAATAATGAATATTTGTTTTAAGTCAAGTCAGGACCAGAACATATCTCCCAGGGAATATGTGTAATTTTTGTGATAACCAGGAAAGACTTTCTTCCCCTGGAGTGAACTGTACTGTATTTAGTGTTGCATTAGTACGCTGAGCATCTAAACTATGCTTATTGGTAATTTAGCTTCTCTTCAGCAGAGCACTAGGGTGTTTCTTTTCTTAAGCATGCACATAGTTGCAGAGATTGATTTCAATGGAACTACTTAGGAAATCAAGATGAAAATTATTTCTGCTTATTTCACCAATCTAATACTTGTGATTTCAGAGGAATAGGCTTTTCTGAAAATTGGATTTGAAGACCACAATAATAATCTTTAGTTCTACGTGGATCCCAAAGAACTACATAAATATTAGTACTAATAGAATCAGTATTAGGAAAATGTAGCTGCTCATCAAAATTAATTTTATGAGAATGAATTATGTCATTTATCTTTGGATTAAACTTGCAAATGTATAGAAGACCTCTTGCATCCTTAATTATACCTTATACTTCAAATTACTTTCATTGTACTATTTCCTATACTGTAGCCACAAGATAGGAAAAGCTTTCAGATTTTGCTCTAATTCAGTAATTCACTAGTAATTCTCTAACCCTCAAGAAAAGGGATGTATTTTATGCAGTTTAAAGAAGTTGCATCTCACAGTGCATTTTTAGCACCTCTCACTTGTAGAAAGGCTCTTGGATGTCTTCTGTAATCCTGATGAGTCCTCTACTGAAGAGAATCAATGGGGGAAGGCAAACCTCTGCTTCTTCCTCTATGGCTGCTACTCAGGACTCGGTACTAGGGATGACATTATTTAATATCTTCATTAATGAGCGCGATGATGGGACAGACAACAGCCTGAGAAAGTTGATGGGTGATACTAAGCTGGGGGAGCAATCTACATCTGAAGTCAGCCCTTCCCTGAGTATGCGGTAGGCCCAGAGGACCTTCAAGGCTTCCATCCAACCTGATTCATTCAGTGATTCGTTTTTTTGCAATGAACTGGAGAAACGTTGCACTTCTTTAGTAAATCTTCTGGTGGTACTAATCTCAGTTTGCCAGCAAAGCCTCAAAGATTGACTTCTGTAATTTGCTACCTCTCGGTATCCGCTAACAACTAGGCAACAGCTTCATGTCCTTAAGCTAATTCTTTTTGCTCCATGGACCCTAAGGTATTCATAGCATTTTCTCAGGAAAGGTCTACCTACCCATTCACATCTCATTCTACAGCTGGTGATTTTGATCCCCTGGGTTTGACAGCCATAGAGGAAGACAGGTTTTGAATCCAGATTGATTGAGCAATCCAATGTGGGAACACTACTGTTGAGCTGCCCCTGATGGAGCTGGAAGTAATGACAGTAATATAGTAATGTAAACTCAGCTGGATAACTTGGTACTCTGGGACCATTGAGATAAAACATGTATGATACCATCAAAACCAGAATGATGTTCTTTGAAGGAGGGGGATAGGGAGCAGACAGATCAACCTATGTGACCGTAAAAGACATGTACCACACAATATGCAAGATGACTAGCTGATAGGTGAAGGCTGGGCTGTAATTTCAGACTTAATAGCTAATGTTTTCATTTGAATGGGATGGGGACAAGAAGGATTTGACTCCAAAACCTGAAATTTCTTATGTCTGTCACAGAAAGTGCAATAAAATTCTAAATCTCAGCTTTGCCTTAAAGTCACTGGTGGACTGGGAAAAAAAAAAAGAGAACAAGAGAACCTTCTAGTGCCCTTTCTTTTGCTGCCATGTTGCTTCACAGGTAAAGGGCAATTAGCAGCCATGTGAAAAATATGTGCAAGAAGAGTGTCACAAAGTCTTTACTTAATATTGTTGTGAAGCAGCAGGGGAGAGAGCTGCAGCTGCAAATGAAGCTCTTCTTTGCTTGAGTGAAATTTTTGGCACAAAGATCAATCAGTAAGACCACAAATGAATCGCAGTTATGCTAATAAATTATGAGAGGATTAATGCAAATTTTTCTTGTTCAAAACTAGGTTTGGGAGTCCAGTGTTTAAAAATGGTATCCTTAATAAGATGCCTGTATCCCGTTGGGAAACTGATATCAGCATTTTATAAAATCATAGAATCATATAGTTTGGAAGACTTTTAAGATCATTGAGTCCAACCGTAAACCTAACACTGCCAACTCCACCACTAAACCATGTCCCTGACACATCTACATGTCTTTTAAATAACTCCAGGGATGGTGACTCCACCGCTTCCCTGGGCAGCCTGTTGCCATTGTCCCCCATCCCTTAAGCCAATGTATTCAGCCAGGCAGAGTGAACATAAGGCACATCAAGCATCCCATCAGCCTGCCGGGCCTGTCCCAGGGAAGGTAGGGTATGGTTCCAGTAAGCTGTCTCTCTCTCATTCTCTCTGATACTCTCAACCTACTTATCTCCTCCCAGAGCTCTATAGTCAGTCTACCCAGCACACTCCTCACCCAAGTCTCACCAACTGCTGCTCAAGCTGCAGGCTACCTGTGGGTCTCTCAGCAGAAAGCAGACATTTAGAGGCAGAAAGCAGACATTTATGCCTGTGTTCTCATGTCAGTGTGGAGTCTTACCATCGTGTTAAGTGTTGCCTGAAGACTAGATTTTTTAAGGAGAGATGGATGTTGCTAACTAACTTTTTATTGTGTTCAATCCACTAATAAGAAGTGACAGTGGTAAAAACCGTTTTTATTAGCAATACCCAGAGAACATTCCCCTGGTGCAGTGTCAACTGAGGCAGAGCTAAATGACAGGAGTCAAAATTAGTCAACAGAAAATAAGTCTTTTTAAACAAATCTGATATTGTTGTATCAGCAGAATGGTTCTTTCTGATTAAGTTATTTGTACTCAGAGGGCTCCTACACAATATAAATAAGCTGTGTGTTACAATGGATAAAAGCCAAGTACCTAGCAAATTTAAGAATGGCTATCAATAGTCCATGTGGGTATGTCGCTAGGGTTTAATATTGGGAATTGACAGCCTGTCTAAAGTATTGAGTATTCTCAGGGATCATCTGAATGCCATAAATATACACTCAATCACTGATTAATTGGAGAATACTGAAAGATGGTAAGCTGATTGCATACAGACATTTGGGTTACTTGTTCCATTCAAATAAAATATGCTTTAATGCAATTAAATCTGAAAGCATGTATGTAGGACAGATATTTAGGCATTTGAGAAAGGATGGAAAAATATCTCTTCCAAAGATGATGCGACTAGAAAGTGCTAGGGGTCACAGTGAGTGAGCAATTCAACATGAGTTACCAAATATGTTCTGTAATAAAGAAAAAGGCTAAATGTGATCTTCTAATATATGAACAGGATACATGGGTGTATGGAGGCAAATTAGCTCTACCTGCAGCATGGGATTCATTGATACTGGAATATTCTGAGAGTCTGTAATACTTGAAGGATGTCTAAAAGCTGGAGTATATGCAAAAATACCCATGAAGTAGTGGCCCGAAGACTTTCAAAAGATTCTATGTGTAACAAGGCTGGAGGCTGGTTTGTTGAAAGGTGACTTCATCACAGTGTACATGGGAAAAATATCGCAAGTTAAATGTCTGTTTAATGCCTCAAGGGAAGGATAACAGAATATAATGCCTGGAAGTTGAAAGGGGCACAATGAAGTGAGAAAGAACAGTAGGGAGACAATTGCAATACTGGTGAGTTTATGTTTCAAAACTATTCAAAACTTTTCTCCATTAAAAAGTAGGATAGAGAACCTCCCTTTGAAGACGAGGCTAAAAGTGCCTGACATACTTAATTTAAGGATGTATGTTAGAACAGGGGATATAAAAGAGAGTGTACTAGGGCTTAAAGAACCTTATGTGGATATGAACTGGCTATGGGTAAGTGCAGGCTGCAGATGGGTGAAAAGTTTCTAATTATTATAGCAGTAAGGTCCTAAAACATCCTTTCTTTAAGAGTAACAGGGATGCTCTGAAGAAGCTGTTTAGTTTTTTAGGACAATTTTGTGATATACAGGCCCACAATAATGGATGCTGAATGTACTTAAACATAGAGGTTCTTTTCACTTGCATGTTTTAATGAAGCGTGACAGAAGAGATCAGACTGGATGGAGCTTTTCATCTTTACACTCTGAAACTTAGAACGATGGAGTGTTTCAAGTTCATACACTTCCTGACAAAGACACCTGGCTGTGGTACAGTCTTCCATTAATACAATACCCCTTTTTGTAGTGTTTCATTCCTGCCTGTTTTGAAGACTAGACCAAGAGAGGAGAGGGCATTCAGGAACCTGTAGTCTGAAGACTCAACATTGCTAAAACGCAGACAAATAAATTATTGCAGTGGTTCTGAATTTTTTAAAACTGAAATGTAATAAAAATATACTGTCAGAAAGTATTGCAGCTATCATGGCTATCAAAAGATCTGGACAAAGGTGAATAACTGTACATTTCTATATGTACCTGAATGGCCCAAATCTCTAATATCAAATAGCAAGGCTGGCATGCAAATAAACATTTTCACATGAATTCTAGTTTTTGGTTTTACAGACACTGCCCTCTCCCTCTATTTTGACATTCCTATTTAAACTCCAGCGTGAAATCGAACTCAGATATTACTTTAGATGGTATCAGTTAACTCTGCATTTTCCCTATCATTTAAACAGTTGGTTGAAATTTAAACAGGTGCTTAATTAAATTATTTCTTTGTCATCTAAAAAAAAAAATATTCTCAAAACAAAATACGTCAATTTTTTGCCTGTGACACAGATTAAAATCTGAATCTTCTATAAGACTAAATGCCCCTTCTGCTACCTGGAGGTCTAGTTTGACACTACTGGCTTTCCAAATGTCATGCTGAAAATATGCTTCAACTTTTTAATGATGAGCAAATACTGTTGGAATTAAGCCATCAGTGTAGCAATAACCATAGGATTTACTTAGCCAATTAACACACTTCTGTATTCAGCACGTCCACCCCCAAGAATATGGTGATCATTTATACTAGCCTGTGCCTCATATACAAGGCTGTAAGAAATTATTTCCCATATTTCAAGACTTTAAATTTTTCAAAGAGTTTTATATCACTAGAATCATGCCTAGAACTAGAATTATTTCACTGAAGTGTAGTCACAATAGGAAAATATCATTATGTGGGTTTGGAAACACAAGAAGATGTTTGCATTAACATTTTGATTGGCCAGGGGACTGTCTAAAGACCTTGGCCAGGACATACAGTTTAATGAGCAGACTAGGCAAAACCAAGTAGTCATGAGGATATGACAATGAATACATAACTCTTGTAAAAAACTGTGACGATCATATCTCAAACAGAAAATGCTTAAAATCTGTTTTCTAGAGATTTAGAAAATCCACAATTAATTTCTTGTTCATCTTAGAGAATCTCAGCTTTAACTACAATGAAGCTGGTTACCTTTCTGATGTCCTGGTAGTCTCCAAAATGCAAACCTTCAAACAGAGATGCTAAAACAATAACAAGTGAGAACTTCCCCTTCTTTCTTTTTTTCAGTACTGGTTCTAAAGCCCAGGTATCCGATTTAAACTTTTAATTTACAACCACAGTGTTATCTGTCCCATTCTTTTGAATGTTACAGGTAAGCAGACTTGTTGTGCTGTCCCACAGAGGCTAAAAAAGTTTGCAAAAAACCAAAAGTTGAATCTTTTGAATATTCAAAATACAGATATAAAGGCTGGTGAGCGTACAAACGTAGTTTTCGTGTGCTTTTAATATGTCACAACAACACTACGAGGAAGGTACTTAGAAGAACTTTTACTTCATTTTAAAGTGGATACTTAGATCCACAAAGGTGTGAAGTTGATGAATTCCAGTTGAAACTGGTTGTATCTGAGAGCCTGAATGTATTTGAAAGCTTGGAGCAGAAAGACTTGTGTACCAGAAGCCTGCAAAAAAATACAGGTGCTCTACCTGCGTCTCCCAAGAGACACCTCACACCTAATTGATTTCTCTTTTACTTCTGCTAGTTGTAGTAGAAAACTGTGCTTAGAATGGTCAGTTTTCAGAATGCTTGATTGACTAAAATTAATTAAATATCACAGCATCCTCAGAGTAACTTACTGTTCTCTATTTATTAGCTAGTAAACAGAAAGGAGGGACTGAAATTACTTTGCCAAAGCCGCATATCAAGTCGAGATTAGAACTTGTATTTCCACATTCTCAATTTTGTGCTGTAACAGTCTGATTATACTGCTGGTAGTTTATCACCTTGCCAGCGCAGTATTGCTCCCCTAGGTCTCCTTCTTCCTAATAGTGGTTAACTTTCAGACCATGTTAAGTGCTCACTGGAAATGTGGATGAGGGGGATTGGCCAAAACAGTTACTGTCTTTTTTTGTAGTTTTTAAAGCTAACATAACTTTTGTATTCTGCCAACGTCAAGAGATAGGCAGCGTTAAACTCCCAAATTAAAGGAGACTTGAATTCTTCAGCATTGCTAAGTTTCATAATGCTTAATTAAATCAACAGAGGAATTGTTGGTGAGCATCTCTGTCTCTAACAATCAAGAAGCTTTTATTTAGCTGTCTGAAGGCGGGCACTTTAATCTAAAACTCGTGAACTGACTTTTAAGCGATAAGACTCATTATCAAGTGAGAAAATAGTTTCTCTACAGTATGTTTCAGAGTAGTGCTGGGATGTTTTCTCTTTCTAAAGAAGAAAAGACAGATTTCCAATATGTAGTGTCATGTTCTTAAATCTAGTGAACTAAGAATAAATGTGAGGGTTTTTTTCTTAGATGAATTTAGTTTGTCCTTAGACTTGGTAGGCAATACAGGATGCCTGTTCTTATGAGAAGAAGGAATATATCTGAGAAGAATTCTTCTAGACGCAATGAGGCCATTTGTTAACATTTCCCCAGAAAACTGCTCTAATCTTTATCAGTTATGGGGACTGGCTTTTGCTATATTGGGCTCACCCACTCCTAGTACAGCAGTTCAGTAGAAAGGAAGCAAGCACATGAAGATAACGGAAGTTTAGATACACAGTTATAGCCCCTATGTGTTAACGAAGAAGAAAGATAATGCTAAATGAAGAAAAATCCCAAGGATTATCTGGGACCAAATGGAAAGTTTCCACCCTGTATCTTCTGAGGAAAGCTGAGAACTAGCGACTCAAAGATTTAATGCAGAAACAGTGCCAGAATATCATAGGTGAGCCCTCAACTGTGATGGGCTGACAAGAATAAACACTCTTGGAATCACTAAATAAAATCCTAATAAAATTCTCAGACACCTTAGGTCTGTGGGATGACAGCATTAAATGTCATCC
Source organism: Nestor notabilis (assembly GCF_000696875.1). Lineage (NCBI taxonomy): Eukaryota > Metazoa > Chordata > Aves > Psittaciformes > Psittacidae > Nestor > Nestor notabilis. Next base: position 135,618 of record NW_009915012.1, on the reverse strand, counting down.
CTCTGCCTTCAGCCATCAGGATGTCCAGTTAAGGACCTGACAGATTGTTTTTCACAAAACAACAGATTAAGAATGTGTCCTTTTTTTTTTTTAATTGTGTTCCAGTTTTTTTCAAGAGGCAGTTATGAAAATGAGACTTTTGAGACTTTTACATGCATTTATCTGTTCCAGCCAGACCTGGCACTATTATTTAAATAAAAAAAAATAAATTAAGAAATAGAGAATTAAAACAGAGTAAGTATGATCATGGCCATCAGGCAATTAGTTGTGAAAAAATCAGGGCCAGTGCTCAGGGACAACTGCACAAAGGCTTCTGTGCTGCTGGTACAAGTGGTGCTAAGTGGGGACAGCCACAGGGCTTCAGACCTGGTGCAAAAGAGTGGGTCACCAGCGCCCAGCTGAGGGCTCAGATAGCTGTAGTGGGAGACCAAAAGTGTGGGAGAAGGAGAGATTTGCATCCAGAAATCCAGTGCCAGGCTTTGGAGGAATGAAAAAAAGTTTATGCTGTGTTACTCTTTATTGTGTATTACTCTTCCTCTGTTTACAGGACCATGTGAAGTCTCTGCATTCCTAATTCTTCATTCCTCTGGGCTATGTAAAGTCAGCTGTGTTTCAGAGAGATTAAAGTGGTGGTTAGACCTCACCACTGTACCTTAGCTGCAGTGGATTTCCCCATCGGTGGTGCTGGCAGCCCAGTGATGTGCCTGCATCCCTTGGCAGCCCACACCCAAGGGACAGTTCTGTGCTTGGAGATAGTGGGAAGCATGAGCAATAGCGATACTGACTGACCTGAACCCGGGGACAGGGGCTGCCAGGCCAATTTCACCATGTCAAAATGGGACTTTGTTAAAAACAATGAGGATTTGGGGTAAAACCTGACCAAAGACAGCCCAGCAGAGTACATGGGCTTGCTGTGGTGTATTTAGTGATGCAGGTAACCTTTTCCATTAATGCACCCTTGTCATAGGCACAAGCTGGGGAGATGTTGTCTACTACAATCCAGCTTTTTCCATCACTCCCTTGAAAGCATCATTACAACTATAAACACAGCTATAAGCAGAGCATATAAAGCAGCCCTGTAATTGCAGTGACTTAGTGGTCCTTTGCAGTGTGAATATAATCAACTGTGGGCACACAGCAATACATCCCTACTGCATGCAAAGTGAGGCAGGAGATTGTGGTACGTGCCAGAAGTTTGTGGCTGCCTCAAGGTTACATACTTCTTTATTTCAAATCTTATTCCTGCCCAGGATGATGGCTAGTGAGCTCTTTGCACCCTCCATTACAGAAATGACTTATTTCTCATCATTATTGAAATACTGGATAAGAAAGAAAATCTAATTAGTTACAGGTTCCTTCCTCTGTCCTATGTTTTAAATAACCTTGCACCTATGTTACCTGTTTTCCCAAGCCTTGCTAATACAGTCTGATAAGGTAGGAAAGCAGCAAATTTAGTGATTAGAAACACCAGTGTTTTAAATGAAATCACGTCAGTATCTGTGCACCCCTTTTAGGCTTACTTACTGTCATACCTAAATAGATGTGGCTGGATATTGCAGGCAAACAAACATCCAAATAGTAATTTACATCCAAGATCTCATTCTTAAGGGGTCTGCTTATTCAGTGAGACATCAAATTAGATATTTGACTTGTCATGGCCTATCAAAACGTGTCAGTCTAAACTCTGAGCTAACCTAAATCAGCACAGTTCCATGTTACCCATGGACCATGGACCGAAGCTGACCTCAACAAGGGGACAATTTGTCCCAGTGCAGTAAGTTGATTATGAAAGAGCTCCTAGCCAAGAATTATTCATAGAAATTGGAAAATAACTTCAAACATAAAATACATTGGACAGAATAGGAATCTCTGCAATCGCTCAGTGAACGCAATGCAGAATTCATAATTTCTGAGGGAAACTTGCCTTAGCCAGAAGTGTCTACCACAGTGCTGCCTCTAAGGGGAGCAATATCATTGCCCCAGTCAATAGGAGGATCATCAAGACATTTTTATACACACTGGGAGGTGCGGACTCAATTTCAAACATACTGAGGAGTACTTCTGAGGCTGACAGCATTCCTTTTGCCTTCAAACCAGTACAGGTGTCTCACTGCCCCAGCAGTGTCTCCCTGTGACACAGCCAGCCAGAGCAGGCAGTAGCTGCACAGGTACCCACCTGGTTCCTGAGTAACCTATGGGCTGGTTTCAGTGCGTTGGGTTAAATCGCTAGGTGTGTTACGGTTGATTTACAGCAAATATCATAGATTTTGGGGAAGAGAACCTACACTCTTTTACAAAAAACAAAAATCAGAATTATCTCTGCTTTTGTCAGGACATTTGAGGCTTTGGCCTCTAATGAACTATTCAGAAGTGCCCAGCTCCTGCTAAAATATCTAGGTCATCTATTCTCGACATTGACTTTCTTTTTCCACTCTGCCCTTCAAGATTGTTGTAAATTATTCCCAGATTATTATTATTCAAAAAATCTAGGCCTACTTTTCTTAAAATGAGCTATAATTACTTCACTTGGTTCAGAGTAACTTCACCAAGGTAACAGAACTAAGATAATTTGAATAAGTAAGCTTCCTATTTCCAAACTAACCTCTTTTTCCTCTGACTTTCTCTTGTTCACTGAAGTGAACCAATGACTTTTGACTTCCACCACTACAGATTTTCCGCTTTTAAGCCAACTGCATGTATTATGTTTATTTAAACACCAAGCACACATTTATCTGAAACCAATGGCACTTTTTGCTTATTGTGAATTCTAGCGTGCAGATTAGAAATCAGAGATTGATTTTAAGCTTAGAAAATCCACCCACTGAGAAAGCAAATTTTTTTTTGTGGAAGGCCATTTGATCTTCCAAGAAATAAATGCTATATCTCTTCATTCTGCTTTTGTGTCCATGTCTAGTGCTCATATCATTTATGAGGTGAACTTTCTATTTCTGTACATGACTCGGATTCTTTATTCTTTGTTTCTGAAATCTTATTACAAGGTGTCAGTTAAAATTCTCTTAAAAATCAGAAACTCATTCCATACATGACCTTTCTTTTCATTCAATAACAAAGACACCTGCTGTTTGACCTTGTCATCTAGGCATTCGTAGCTGTCAGCCTGGGATTCCAAAAAGGTTTTCATTTTCTTTGAAACACTGCCCTTTTCACTTTCGCAGTGAACCAATGCCTCGAGAGGCCAGCACTGGCTATGGACATCTTCACAGTCAGCACAGCTCAAAATTGTAAACGTTTTTTGTAAATCAAATACTGAATTAAATACAACCGCGTGAACTTGTACCTTCTTGGGAGAAACTCCACAGATCTCTCAAAAAATGGAGAGCCAAATCCTCTTCTTGAGTAAATCAAGAGACCTATCATCTCAACAGGAGTTACTGAGTGGAATTTTCAGGACTGCAATATGAAGAAGGTCAGACTAGGATGGTCTAATGGGCTCTTTTCACCTTAAAACTGATGTCTCTATCAGCAGCCATTTCAGTGGCATCACTCGAAATTACATCAGTTGAGGTTTTGACACATTTCTTTCTTTCATTCTTTTTTTCTAGGTCAAGCATGTTTTCTATGCCTGTAACTCCTTTCTACTTAGGAACCTCACATTTTTCCTTCTTGGAGGAAAACGGAAATTTCCCTATACTCAGATACAGTAAGTTTAATTATTCCCCAAAGATCAGTAGGTTTTTGAAAGGGGAAAGGAACAGATAAGTGAAATGGTCAGAGATTTAATCTGTACTGGCTCTCACGAATGCGCACAGTGTGCCTAACACCTTCTGGAAACTCTCATTGTATACTCAGATTAGGATGTTGCACACATTTTCTCTCAGCATTTCTTTTATTCAGAGTATCATATTATTCTGTCCTCAGTTACAAAACTCTGTGATCTTGAAATGTGTTATAATGGGATAAATTCATAGAATCATAAAATCATGGAATCATAGAATGGTTTGGGTTGGAAAGGACCTTAAGATCATCTAGTTCTAAACCCCTGCCACAGTCAGGGACACCTTCCACTAGACCAGGTTGCTCCAAGCCCTGTCCAACCGGGCCTTGAACACTGCCAGGGATGGGGCAGCCACAACTTCTCTGGGTAACCTGTGCCAGTGTCTCACCACCCTCACAGTAAAGAATTTCTTCCTTGCATCTAACCTGAATCTCCTCTCTCTCAGTTTAAAGCCATTTTCACTTTTTCTATCCCTACATGCCCTGTAAAAAGTCCCTCTCCAGATTTCTTGCAGGCTGTCTTTAGATACTGGAAGCTGCTCTAAGGTCTCCTGAGCCTTCTCTTTCCAGGCTGAGCAACTCCAACTCTCTCACTTTCGTAGGAGAGGTGCTCCGGCCCTCTGATCATCTTTGCGATCCTCCTCTGGAGAACTCGTTCCAACAGGTCCATGTTCTTCTTATGCTGGGGGCCCCAGAGCTGAACGCGGTACTCCAGGTGGGGCACTAGATTTATTTTTAAGATGCTTAAATATTTCAAGTGCACTAAGAATTCTGAATCGAGCAATGGCTTAGACTAACACAGTTATTAGCAAAACATTCGGAAATAAATTCTTCACTCTGCAGATCTCCAAACATATGCATAAGAAAAGTAAAAAGAATGAAATGAAATTAAAGTCAACATTTAAAAAGACAACTCAAGATTTTTAAATAGAGTTAGTGCTACTCTTGTCCCCTAAATTAATAACACAAATTCTGTAAAGAAATTCAACTTGGTAGACCTATTAATGTTTTCTTTTTTTCTCTTTTTTTCCTTCCTTCACTCTAAGGTAAAATTAAACTATTTTAATATCTGATCTATATAAAGTCTGAGTCACCATGGGGGTTGGTTTTTTTTTTTTCATCAGAGTAAAATAATTCATCAAGCCTGAAGAGCAGATGAGAAGTCACTGAAAGGAGAAGACAATTGCATGAAGCAAAGAGCAGAGAATGGGAGCAAATATGGGATACTGTGACCTGATCAACTTCCGCTTGTCTTCTCCCTCCATGATAATAACATCAAATGCCTTTATGGAAAACTGGTCAGAGATAATGTAAATACCTTCATCATCACCAAGGAATTATGAAATTAATTCCTAGTATATGGGGTAAGCATAAAATGACAATTAAATTTTTACTGCTTAAGTGCTGATTAGGGAGTTGTGAATTAGACAGTTTGCAATTTCAGAATGAAAGTAAATAATTAAATACTGCATTACAGCCTCTGGGGAATGTTACCTACTTTTTAAGCAGAAAAAGGAAAAAAGTTTGAACATATTAATGAGAAGGTGCAAAGATTTATGCCTCCACTAAAAGAAACAGTAAACATTGCCATTATCAGATAAATCTCTTTTATCTAGAAGCATTAAGAATGGGACACATGCATCCATTATATCTAAATTTTTAATAGCTGTTGTTATATTTCACTCTTACTCATGCAAATGCTTTGTCTTCATCATGCTGTATGATACACTTCAATGTATGCTTTTTAGCTAGTTGCCACCTGTTGAACACTAACACTAACTATTTATTTGGACTATATTGTGAAAAAATACTGCAGTTCAGCTCACAGATAAGTTAGAATTATGTTAAACAAATAATTTGAGCTTCCCTGGTTGCTCTTGCACCAGTGATTCAACAGCAATTTGCTCTTTTCCTAGCTAAACAGAATTTTTGTCACGAGGTGCAATCATCCATGTTTCTGCTCATACATAACAAGTTTCTGGACTGTAATATATATACATATATATATATAACCAGTTAGAGAGCTGATTCTTATTTTAAAGTAAACTTTGAAATTAATTTAGGACCAAAAACATTATCCAGTATGAATAAATTCACTGAGTATATATTGCTGTTCAGACTGCAGTGTTCTCATTAGAATACAGGGGATTTCTTTCTTTCCAGGGGTAAAACAGAAACTTAAATACTTGTATTATAAATCTCAACACTGTAGATGTAAACTTTTCCTTAAATCATATGAAGCGTAGGATGTCACATCTAATTTCCAGGCTTTATTTTAATGCTTTGACAGTGATGAGTATTTCAGCATTGTGAGTTAAACTTAAGCAACTATACAATAACTAAATTCTCGCTGTTGATCAACTCTCGGTTGTCAGTCACATGAACAGCAACTGCCCAGAAGAGAGATGTTTATACCATAATTTTAAATCTTTTTCTTCATTCACTTCCTACTCTTTTCTTAAGAAATCTATCCCTTCTGGCCTAAGAACTTGTCCTGCATGTCCTCTTGTTTGATTATTGCAGGTGCCCTGAAAATAAATTAGTTTAAGAAGTAAAAAAAAGCCCCCAAAAAAACACCAAAGCAACTCCAAAATCCCTGATATCATAGTCAAGCATCTCTTGTTATTTTACCTCAGAGGCCCTTTTTAATTTTTAATAAGCTTACTGCTGTTCCTGGCCTTTTGGAATACAGTGACATTAGTAAAGAAAAATGCTAGTTGGCATTAAAGGAATGTAAAGGAATAAGCAAACAAAGAAATAAAATGGCCTTTTATGAAATAACTATAAGGCATAACATTGGAAAACAATTTGTAAACCCATTTTTCCTGCTCCTTAAAGAATCTGAGTGGAAATTTTCTCTGTGTGCACTGCACACTGAATTCTGAATGTACATGTATGCGCATTTTTCATGTATAACTCTTCATTTGCCAACTTGTCTCTGTGTTACAATACTAAGGTACTATTTAATTCTAGATAGCACTGAAAAATCTCTGTTGTTTTACTTACAACCTAACTGCAAACATCTGTCATAAATAATGACCATGATCTAGGGCTTCTCATGAATGAACAGTTTTGTTATTAATATTGTAATGAAAGACTTACAGATAGTTCTTTGCATCTCTGGTTGCTCTGTATAAAATCAGTAAACAAGTTTGTAGTTTCAAAGATAATTAACACCAAAATATGGGTACATAATTCTGCATATGATCCAAGAAGAAATCTTTTTAGGAACCCAGAAAGGACAACATTTATTTTTTTAGTAGATGTAATGCTTAGGCATCCCTGTTGTGAGCAAGTATGTGACCATGATGTGCCAATGAAGAACAAAGACCTGTTATTTATCCCTAAACACTTATAGTCCATAGGCAGCCCTCACAGCCTTCACCAGCTTCCCTGTGAAAGGGAAAAACTCCTGAGACATGGATAGCTTGATATAAAATGGGTATATATTGTCATCCTCTCTTAATTTTAAGAGATATCTAACGTATCTAAGAACCATTATTTTATTAATTTTTATCTTCATATAAGTACAGGAATTGGACAACCTTTTATCTTGTTAATTTTCTTTCTTTTGAATATTCTGATTTATCTAATGTACCCTTCTGCCAGCGGCACTGAGGGACTTAACCTAAAGGATATTTAGACATGAGATACAACTTCAGCTAGGAAATTCAGCTCTGATACTAAAACAATCTTGGAAAGTCATCTTACTCATCAGTTTTCTCACCAATCATCTGTCTTCAGACAGTAAGATTTTGTGTTTCGTAGCGTATGAGAGTGATATGTGAAACTGGTAGGTAAAACTCAGTGTAACTTTTGTCTTAGGTGGGATCAAAATTATCTGTTATCACTCCACTTACTACCACTAAGATATGCAGTGAAAACTGTGTGCCAGTAACTACAGAGGCCAGTACTTTCAGAGTGGTCTTGACACTATAGCAACAGCAACATTACAGCAACACATAAGCCAAGCGTATCTAGAACTTCAAGGCATCTTGAATTGCCAGAGTGCCATCATCTGCACTTGAGAGTCATTCAAATTTAAATCATGTTTTATTTCTTATATTGCTTCCCCCTCGTCTGTGTTCAAAAAGCTGGGCTGCATCTGAGAATACACAGTAGGTGGCAGGGTAGTAATGAACTTTGATACATCTAGTAGATTCGTGAAGGGCTCTGGGTTTGCCAGACCAAGTGCCAACAGTATTTCACTGGAAGCCTTGAACTGAGACATGATGGTTGTGTCATTTATTTGGGCTGTTGTGTGGGTTTGGTACCCACAACAGTCATTACCTCACAGTTGGTATCTTCTAGAGATCTGCAAATGCTACTTCACTTATGATCACTGACAGGATCTTTCCTCATCTGCAAAGCCTTCTGGGTTTGTGTACCAGTTTTCTTTTGTTGTTGTTGAAACATATTTTGCTCCCACTTCCGTCACATTGACTATGTAAAGAGTCACATCTGCTTTTGTTTATTATGCCATTTATGTCAGCTGTGTTTTGCTGTACATTTTCTTTCCTTGGATACCTCCCAGTCTTTGTGTTCACAAACAGGAGTCAAACAGGACCTGATACGCAATGAGCCAACTGTCTGTGTCTTGGGAACTCAGATGACGGTTCAGCCACAGAACATGGAGCACTGTATGATCCTGAGAAACGGCACCCATTCCTTTTACAGGACAGAAGAAACTGCCAATACAACAAGTAAGTGTTTTAGTAGACACCAGAATATTCATTTTCTAGATCAACTTTTCCCAGTTCCTGTCATGAAGTGTAAAAAGATAAATTCCTATAAAAATGATTCAAGCCCCTCCAGCTGGCTGTCAGTGGGATCAGCTCAGCACCTGCCCAAAGCACAAATGTATTAACTTTACACTTTGATAAGTTCCTGGTCCACAGGAAACACTCATCACTGCTACATCACCTGGGGTCATATTTGTCTGCTGAACTTGTTTGTCACACAGTGATCTTCCAATTTACTCAGAAAGCAGGTAAAAAATGTCCTACACCATGATACTTTCAAGCTGTCACTGCTACTAGGCATCACAATCTTGCAGGATCAAGCGTGTTTTGCATACAGGTGGTCTCTGCAGAGAAAATGGTTGCAATGACTCACTACACTCTGCTTTTGGTGCACACAATGTGTCATGATGAAACATGCACTCAAGTGAGAGATATTTTCCTGCAAAAGGAAGAGGGGAGAGCTCTAAAGTAACTTGTAGTACTGGCTTCATTCCCTGTTGTACCACATTAGTGGCTCCCACCCCGTGACATCTCCCTGGCATGGGGAGACAAGGTTATAAATTATGGAAACCCTTAAGCTCTGGTTACAGCTGTAACCAGGTGGACCTGTAGCAGTATAAAAACCTGCATTCTCATTTCACATCACCAGTTTATAGGAACTATGTAGGCATTTGACTATGTGGCTGTTGCCCCTATCTTCAAAAGATGGAAGTGTCTTTTTCCAGCCATGGCTCACAACATGGCCAGGTGGTTGTCTGGGTTATGTGTGTGCCTGCAAAACCTGCACAATGTTATTCAGCTCTGCCAACAAAAAGAAAACGTGGAGCTCACACCAGGGATCTGATGAACTCATATGAAAACTTCACGTAAACCTACAGTAATTTAGATTTCAGGTAGCTTGAGTTTCATTCCTATAGTAAAACGATAACAAAATCATCTTCTGTATTCTTTGAAGTGTCTTTCTGCCAAAACAGTTTGAACTTTTTGTGGCTACAGTTAGAAATGCTAATGTGTCTTTAATAACAACTGTCCAAATATCAAAGATTTTAACATCAGACAATACCATGTCACATAACTTCCTATTCATAGCACCTTATCTTCTTTGTATTTTGTGAGCCACACAAAGAACTGCACAGGTATCCCTATGGTCTCCAGTGTACAGAAATCAGAAGAAAAGGCATGGTAAGGCACAAATGTAAAATGTGTGCTGACATACTCCAGACATGCAGTGGTTTGCAGCTGGGCATCAACACCAAAAAGGATTAGGTGGTTTCAAACAAAGTCCAGGAAGTTCAGCAAATCTGGCTGTAGAGAAGAGAGGAAAAAAAAAACCCCAAAACTACCCCAACCAACCAACCTGCTGCACATGATGCTTCAGTTCCAGACAATGACTGTAATTATAATAATGAATAAGCCATCGGTAAATGCCTAATACCTTCCAAAAAACTTAGAATCTGTCCTAGGCCAGGGATTTCTTGTTATGACCGAAAAGTGCAGGTACAAGGAATAAAGATGATTTTAGCAGAGGGAATACTATTTCCTGTTAGGCACTTAGAAATCTCCACAACATTAATCCCAGCCTATTGACAGGGTCCACTCTACATTAAAATCAGCAGCTAGGCAATTAGATAAAAAATGCTGTGTTGGCTTGCAAAGAAAATGTGATTTGTGAAGCTCTCCAGGTTTCAGTCCAGGAGTTTTGTTCTAAATGTGCTGCCTCCAACACTTTGAATCGTCACATGAAAACAAAGTGCTCCTCTAATGTGACATGTCATTTTGCATAGTGTTCTGTTGGGTCCATTGCTCTTATTATTGTCTTTCTAGGAATAATACCAATGCCTGCTTGAGATTTGAAAGATTAGCATTAACAGGATAGAAAAGTAGAGGGCAGCTGTTTCATGATGGCATTTAGATAGATGATCTGTCTGCTGCCTAATCCATGTATAATCTACACATCCAGTCAGCATAAGGCAATCTGGTAAAGAAGTTTATGTGAGAAAAACCCTCCAAATTTAGGCATGTCTGCTTATCATGCTCCTTCTCCCACAGACTTGTGTAATTTCACCAGCTATATTGATGGCTTTCCTTAGCCTATTTCTTTAGCTGTAGGATAAATTTTGGCTCTAAAATTGCAGCATCTACATTTAGATTTAATAAATTCTGTAACAGTAAATTCTCAGTCTTGGAAGGCAGAGAAAAGGCCTTTTTGGTTAAACATTCACACTTTGAGGATACTTATTTCTAATGACTCATAGGAGCTTGTGATATTCTTTTGTTGTGATAGGCATAGTCACAATAACTGTGATACCAAATTGTGATAGCTGTGAAAGGCTCCCTTGAGAGCCAAGAGCTCAAGTACAATTTAATTTTAGTTGGGTCTGTAAATCTTAGGAGCCCTCTGTAATCTCAGTCTATCTGTTATGAATTTATCATGAAGTCTGCTGTCTCTCACTTATCACTATTGCTGGGCGTGATCAAGTTCTCTGAAAGAAAAACATCTTGTGATTGAGTAATGCTCAGATTTTGTGGCAGTTGTGGGTGTTTGGTGGTTTGTTTTTGTTTCTTTCCTAACAAAACTATTTCAATAGAAAAATTTTAAGCATCTATAGGGGAAAAATTGTAACCAGGTTTGAAGTCAAACAGTGTAAACAAAATTATTTAGGGCAAAGTAAAGGTCAGCAAAGGAACGGAACGATAGGAGTTTTCACTGAAGTGGAAAACTCTTAATTATACAGCAGATTTCCAAGAAAGGAGACTGAAAGCTATTGCAATTTATCTGCATTCAGTGCTTCTCATCCTGTACCAGCCTGACGTTGCCATGCTTTATATCATTTCAGAGTATAGAATTTCACCTGCAGAGAAAGCGTGTAACCTGAATTGACTAAAGTGTGGGGCTGCACACAGAGATCACTCGTTCCTCTTTAACTCCTTGCAGCCTTTTTGTGAGAATTGCTGCACTTCAAAACCCTCTGTACCTCTTTTAAAATCCCCAGCCCTCTTTCTTTTTACTACTTAATCAAGGGGAAAGAATATACTAATGAGTAAGAATTGTAAGCCTAGGGAGTAAGAATTGTGTTTTCTTTTTTGTAATGATTCATTTACTTGCAGCATGTTACTCAGCTACTGCATGGCTTTTTACACAGGGCTCCTGGCATGGAAAAACCCTGGTAAACAAAGCAAACAAAATCAGGCTTCATGCTGTGTGGAAACCAGCTTGTTTATGTTGGTGTGCTTAGTAGATGTTTTCTTTAAAGCATACCTTTGGTTTAACGAGATTTAAAATTCCGTGTATTATGGTATTCTCTTCTTGTTCCTTGTGATTTTGTTAAATTTTAAGAAGTTGCTTGAATAATGCATGATATCATATGAAGCACAGAGTAAATTTGTTAATCAATGAGTATGAAATTAGAGATGAAAACAAGATAAAACCACCTTTTCAGTCATGTACTCCATATCCCTGTCAGGAGGTGGTGGGGTTCTTTTCCCTGTAATCATCAGCACTTTGTCCCATTTGTTTTTCAGTGTAGTCAGAACTGGAAATTTCATTATTGCATTTCTGAAAATGAAATGGAATTTATTCTTTGTACAAAACTGCTTTCTGTACAATATGTAAATCAGATCTCTTTTGGATATGCCTCCACAAATGACATTTTGTACAGCTTATTCTGTAGAAATGCGTCCACTCTTTCACTGGTATTAAATCTCTTCAAATGTAATCTGAATCTGCTATTTATGGTTCAGAAATCTGTGGGAGCTTTGCTTCTACACAGTGAGATATGCTAAATAATTAAAACTTAAAATGCTTTTCAGAGAAGCCTTTTTGAATCACATCTGTTGCTTCTTGTAAGAATTTTCCCTCGCAGATGTTACTTTTTTCTCTTGTTTCTTTTAGAGTGCTAATGAATTAATCCTATTCCAGCTACTGTTAATAAAGCAAATCTTCATTACAAGCTTGTCAAGTCACAAAAGGACAACTGTTACAAGAGACAGGAAGTGACAGATGCTTTGCACCCAACTTCCAGTGGAAGTCCCACCCTGCCCACTGTCAATGTCCAACTTCCCCTGGAAGTTCCACCCTTCCTAGTAACGTGTCCCATTTACCACCCCTCCTTCCATTTGGTTTTGTAAACCATCATGTCCAATGTGTTTGCAGGCTTCCCTCTAACTGGCTGGCAGGACAATCTGCCCCTTCCAGTCTACCTGGATGTAAATTAGAACAGGAATTTCGGGTCCACAATGTATGTTCAAGCCACTATTTTTTATACCATCTTCCCCCACATGTTTTCAAACTGCTCTGTGATTGAGTGTCATATTTTTAACCCATCATAAAATCATAGAATGGGTTGGATTGGAAGAGACCTTCAAGCTCATCTGGTTCCAACCCCCTGTCACAGGCAGGGACACCTTCCACTAGACCACATTGCTCATGATCTCAGAGTACCCTCTGACTGCCTGTTTCCTTCGGATTAGGAAGTGCTCGTAGTATATACATATATACTTTTATGTGCATTTATAAACACACGGGCAACACGATCTGTGAATATGTCTTCTGGGTGTCCTGTTTCCAGTGACTTTCCCTGCAGGTTAGTTGGAGGGAGCCCTGGTCAATGTGCTTTTTTTCACATGGGTATCCTTTTGGAAAGCCTGTTTACCCAGAACACACACACCACCTGTAAGTACCTCAATGAGGAGGAGCAGGTGTCTAATTAAAGCCTTATTTACTGCTGGGCCCAGGCACCAGCATCCTTTGTGAAACAAATTGCCAGTTTTACTTGATGTAGGCTGGCTCCTTGCAGCTGGCACAGAACAGCCTAGGTCCATGCTGCATTGATTTTTTCCTGTTCTCTTATTCATAGGCCATCCATCTTTCACTCAGCACCTGGGTATTTGCCTGGAGTGAATACTGGAGAGACCTTCAGGCTTTGGTGGTGAAAGTTTCTGGAATTTTTGCCAGACCACAGCATTCATTTCTGTGATTCCTTCTGGGTTGTTTTATTCTGTGCTGCTGTATTAAGCACAAGAGGCTTCAGGGGTTGCATAAGCTACAGCATAGCGCAAACATGTTTTTGTGGTGAGCATGAGAAAAGCACTGAAATAAAAACCATTTTCTGCTTTGTTTTAAAGGCAGTCCTCCCCTGACCTTATGTCTGCCTCTTCCACGCTCAGCTAAAACTTTTCCATATCAAGGAGTGTGTCATAACAATTTATTGAAAGTGTCTACTACATTGCAAATTTGAATCTTATCTGAGGTCTTTGGATTCTGCTGAAGTGACTATATATTATTTGTAGATCCTTATCTCAGGAGATAAAACAGCTCAATAAACCAAACAAGAAATATCCTTCATAACACTAGTATGCAGCTCTGTATGTCAGATGAGGACAGCAAAGCTGCCAAGTGTAGTGCAATTCTACCATGAAAAAGGCATCCTGTATTTTAGGTCTGCAGGTTAAAGTTCTGTTCAGTCCTATGGTTGTCAGTTGATGAAAGCTGAGGAGGGAAGGTTTAACATTCTTTAAGAAGCACTGAAAATGGATTAGACTGCCATAGAAATATCCAAGAAGAACTTTTGGATTTTATTTCCATTTCCCCCGAATAAGCGAGATTAAAAATAGGCTTAATTCAGGGAGTTTAAGCAAAAGGGTAAAAGTAACTATTGAAACAAAACCTATCATCGGTTCCAGCAGAACAGAGCATCTGCTCAAGATGTATATAGAATTGAGATTAGGAGATGATGGCAAAATCTGAAGAATGAATTAGCAAATCAAGTGAGAAAATACGAAGTACTTTAAGGCTATGAAGACATTTGGAAAGTGAGTGAATCATTACAACTCAGTTACAGAGGAGATCAGGAGAGGACTTGCTGGAATGAAAAGGGAAAATGTCTCTCTTCTCACCTCATTCACTGCTATTTTAAATATGAAGTGGTGGAGCTAAGTGGCATAATTGAACTCATACAAAGTAATTGAACAAGGCAGCACTAATCCACTGGTTTTGTAGGAAACACAGTCCAGTCACTAAGCTATTACCAATAACACTCATGATTAATACCATGTTCTTGTGGAACAAAGTGTCCCAAAGGATGAGATCCTTTCTATCCTCACAGCCTAGCTGCAATGCAAGGATTACTGTCAGAAGACAAATATGCTCTTTCAGTTAGGCAGAAGAAGGAATGATTTCGTACTGGCTTATATTTGAAGAACAGTGTTTATATGCAAATCTTTATTTCAGAAAGAATAACTTAAACATCTTTCTGAATCTCAGATATTTCCATATCCACCATTTTCTCCTTCAATTACTTCTTCTATTCTACAAGGTCTCACTACAATCATGTAAAGCTGTAGAAACTGCTTAGTACAAAATCCTGGATGGCATACACTCCACACAGCTATTCTCCTTTTTGACTTATTTATGAACTGCAGCAATTTTCCCTATTCTTCTTGCCTCCTTCCCCTTCCCTGAGATGCCACATAAACAATAATCCTTCTCTAACTCTCTGCCTTTACAAAGAAAGAACACCTTCTTTTACTTACTGTCCAGGTAAAAAAAAACCAAAATACAACATGACAGTGAAATGTAACAAAGATGTGACAACTTGTCTTGCAGAGCCACATTTCTACCATTATGAGATGCTTTTGGTAATCAGAGTGTACTCAGTCGAGCTCATATTAGTCAAAATGACACCTCCGTTAATTTAAAAACCTGTTAAAAGATGTGGTTATGCACACTGTGGCCACTGCAGAAACTAGAACAATGAAATATGTCTTTAGGCTGCTTTCTGCCAACCCCTTTCACCTGTAATCCTCAGACAAGGGCAAAGAACAGGTCATGAGGTAAGTCTTTCTTCCAGCTTGCCCCCTCATGCCGTTCTTCCTCCCTGCTGCATGGGCAAAAGCATGTTTGCATGACCAGGATGTGTAAGAGTTCGTTTTGTGGGACCTGAGCATGTCTAACAACACTGACAAATGTTTGCATGGCTCATCTCTCAGTCAGCTGCAAACTGCAAGTCTAGGACTTCACAGGGCACCTGCAATGTCAGTGACAGAAACATCTAGGACAGAGGAATCAACTTTGGTGAAAACCAAAGAAAGCTTCAAATATTTGTATAAGCTTACCTAATGCTATTGTCTCTGTAGATTTTGGGGTGCTTATTTAGTTAGTTAGTTATTTCTTCAATTGTGAATATACACAGTTTAATTGGGAAGGTGAAAACATTGCTGAAGAGAATATCTGTAACACCCATTGTGCAGTTATGGACACATTGCTTTCTGAAAGAACTTCTGTGTGTCTGCATTAGATTGTAAATAAGGTATCTAGTAGAATTAGGCTAGTTCTTATGTGTTTATTAAGATAAGCTAGTTGCTAAAAATTGCCTTCTTGTGAAAAATAATGCAGTACTATGAAATAAATTGAGAATCTATTGAAATCTTTGATGTCTGAGGTGACTATGGCATAAGATAACAGCTATTTTGAAAAGGAAATTGAATCTGGTTTAGCCTGCTGGAACTCACTGAAAATGTTGGAAGAAGTAGTGGATGAAGGAGAATGGATGAGAATAATGTGTTTAAAATTGAAAACAAAAGACTGAGTGAAGACTGTTAAGAAACTTTGGTGGTCAGAGGTTACATCCTGACATGGATTAAAAATGGTTAAAAGATAGACTATGAAGTAGAAATAGATAACCAATTTTTCAGAAGAAGAAAAGGTTAATAGTGAATTGCCCCAGAGTTAAGCAGTAGGAACTACCAGTCTGTTACGAAGTATGTGTATAAATGACCTGGAGGAAGGATGAATTGGAGCATTAGTTGCACAGCAATTGCACAATTATTTACTTAGAAGATGATGGGAGAAGCCTAGACATTTTCAAGACAGGAAACACCTTAGATCAGTAAGGATTAATAGTTAAACCATTAAACTGTGGATCAGAAAATACTGGTTCCAGTGTACAGCAAGAGAAAAATGAGTGAGAATATTCCAGTTAACATTGCCAATAAGCATTTATGGTTTTTTTTAAACTGCACAAATCTGCTTGTTCTGAGGAAATTTATTTGGAAATATGATTTAGTGTTAAGATTTAGTTTCTGTTGTGATTCAGAGGCTTATGAAGACAAGCAAACAGCCTGGTGATCAAAGAGCCTGCCTAGTTTGTAGGCATTTTGTCCATTGTTTGGATTTTGCTTTGTATTGTCATTTCACAAGAAGATGAACAAGTCATCAGATGGCTTTTTTTTTGCTATTATCAGTATTTTGTGTTGTATGTATAATGCTGGCTGCAGTTTTGTTTTGTTTTTTTTCTTGAAAGAAACTTTTCAGAGTCTTGGTTTCATTATAGTACGAAAATAGTATGAAAGTTGAGTTTTGAAAATTCCCTATTCAATTTAGGGAATAGCAAATGTGTTTATGTCTGAGTCTCACAAAATCCTACATTCATCTTCAGTCACTTACTTTCAAGAAATACTCATTTTTATAGCAAGAATTTCCAAGGTTTGAGGCTTAGCCTTCATCTGGATCATTCTCTGATCAAATTCATTGTGTGGCTACATGAATGTGTGCTCCCTCTAAAAATGGGAGGAAGGCAGTTTTCCTCTTTTAAAACCTGCTGTGAATTCTGATGAATTGGAGTATAGCGATCCCAAAGCTTTAGGTTAGAAGAATTTGGCTTGACTAGATCAGAAAAATACCTGAGGAGGGATATGACTGTTGATAAATGCACAAGAAAGGCAAATGCTAGGAAAGGAAAGACCTATTAAAACTACTGCTACAGGTAAGAGTTGTCATGAGAACTAATCATATCTGATTAAATTTAGATGAATAATTAAATGACAGTTTCTGGTAGGCAAAACAATGGAGTTCTGGCCTAGACTTTTGGGATGGGTAACAGAACATTATATTTAGTCCATGGTTAAATGCCCTGGATCTTGCCTGTTCTGTTTAAATGACTATAGTTGCATTGCATTTTGGGTCAGACAGTATCCTCTGGGAGAAAGGGCCATAAAGTGTATTCTCTGAGAGCACTTGAACACTCTCAGGTTTGGAAACCGTACTGGAGACTGACTTGGGAAAGGTGCGGTGTCAGACGTGTTCTATATGTGTGTGTTTGTGTGCACCTACATGTCTATATGCCAGCTTCCACACAGAAAGTCTTTCCTTGAGCTTATTTTGTGTGGAACATGATAATCATTCCTCACTGACTTACTGTGTCAGTTCTTGCACCTTTCTGTTTTGGATCAGCAATTTTATGACATTAGGTCTTTACAATGGATCATCTTTTACAATATGTTTTATTGCCTACACCAAAATAGGTCAGTAAAGGTTTTGCTATGCCACAATTATTAAAGTGATTGAAATACTGAAAAGAGCTCTAAATTTCCACTACTATGCTGTCAAAGTCAGAAAGGTAAATAACTAAAAAAAGGAGGACATAAAATAACCATTTAATGTAATTACGTAAATTGGTGGTATAAGATGTCCTTCATTTAACTGTTGTAGATGTTGATCACCGGCTCTTCAAAATAAACTAGAAAGCTTGATATAAAATGCCTAAGGGCTCAGATGAAAAATACAGCTCTTCAAAATGAATATGAAAAAAGTTTAACACCTACGGTACGTGGTCCTCAGTTACTTCAAAGATTATAAATATATTCTGCTTCCCCATGCTCTTCAGTATAGTTACAAATAGATCATTGCAAAAACATACCAGTTTTGGTAGGAGAGGTTTTTATTTGAAAGTGATGGAAGAATTTCAAGCAATGAAATTGTGAAAGAAAGGTCAAATATGTGGAAAAGAGAAAAGTGTTCAACAAAATTGAGGTTTCTCAGATGTTTAGGAAATTACCTATGGTTAAGCATTACTCTTTCCTTGTCGACCTACTGATTCTTGCAGAGTAATCCACACAGTGCAGTATCAGAGGAGGCTAAAGAGCAATGACCATCCATTAGGCTTTAGCCATATGATGCCTCACATCTCTTGGAGGTAGAAAGAAATCAATGTGTCATGAAGCAGTTCTCTTGGCAGGCAGTTAATGCCCAGTGCACCATAGACAAAATACTTGACCAATGAACTACTGACATTTCCAAATCTTGCTGAGGAGATGGACACCCAGCCCCATGGAGAGAATGCCTGGAAGGGGGGAAGGGGACAGTGTCAAGGTGTTTGAGGTATTACTTGAGTTCACTGCCTTGGATTGTAAATGTGTTTCTGGGACCCTCCTCTCGCATGCTTGCTGCCCTCTCCTCTTCTCTGATTCTTATTAAAAAGCCCACAGGCTTTTAATAATTCTTTTAGACGTCTTGATATTATATGTATAGCTGAAAAGTGCTCTGTTCTCTTTTCTCATGCCAGTAAACAACAGAGCTGGAAAGGGGGCAGATCCTTGGCAAAATTGCATTCCCTTTTTGTTTAAAGTAGCTTATTCTTTCATACTGTTGACAATCTTGTGCCAGGTATTGAATGTAGAGGGCAAAATTCAGCTTTTATAACAGCCACTGGGAACTGGCCTTGAGGGAGGCATTACCAGAAACATAGAAAATAGAGGAAACATCCCCTCCTCTTTCCTTAGGTGGCTGGATGCAGAACAGCTGGATCCTGTTGTTGCTCATCTCCTAGTATCTAGGATACTGAAACAAAGGTTTCAGCATTCAGATACTTCAGTCACTCAAAGAAAGACATAGGTACCCTCACAAAAAGTTAAGGGGATACTTTTTCTAATATTTATATAGAAACTATGAAACTTCCTACAACAAGTTAAAAGCTTTGCAACATTTCTTAAGGATTTGGTAATCTGTGTACTATTTCAGAGACAATTAAGAGCTCATTTCTGGCATATGTTCTAAGGAAAATAAGACCACACTGAGATGAAAGCTGAAGTGTCACTATTTCAAAAGCTTGTTTGGGAGTAAAGCTTAAAGGTGGTTTGGGCCTTTGAAGGGCAGAGAGCCTACTAGCAGAAGTTGTTCATGAGCAAAAGTTTTTAAAAGCATTAAAAACCTACACTGAAAAAAAAAAAAATACCTCTTCCTTTTGATTTTCAACTGCTCTAGTCTTCTACCATCTGTATTCTTGTATTTTTCTCCTCCTTCACACTTCAGCCTCATCACTTCAACCTCTTTCTCTCCCTGTCCACCTAACATGGAAAGACTCTGCTCCTCTGAGTACAACTTGCTCAAAGCTTGTGCTCTCATTAAGGACACACACTCTCTTCTTAGTTGATCAGCTTGCTTCTGGCTCTGTCAGGATGCCTTCAGAGAATATTAGATGTGGGCATTAAAATGATTTGACAATACCTTTTCTCCTCTCAGAGAAAGATATACTTTAATTTCTCTGATTATTGGCTTATTTGTTAATGTAATAAAAATCTGGTTTGGCTTATTAAGAATAGAAGAGAAGCTTATAAAGAACCATAAGGGATAAAACTTTGAATTTCTGTTTAGGTAAAATTGGAAACCTGGAAGGGATGAAGAATCTGAGAATGTCAATACAGCCTAGGAATTATTTCGGCAAACAGAAGTCTGTGTACCCAGTTCTTTCAGTATGTTTATTTATTGCTGATATTCTTGTATTCTTGTGTAGAGAAGTAGTTTCATATCACTGCTGCCTAGTCGTTTTTCTTCAAGAATGTATGAATCAGAATGACTTTTGCTGAAGTATTTAAATGGGTGAATGCTACATAGTATTGCTGGGGGTCTGCATTGCAGTGGGATAGTGTAAGCTTTATGGTATGTTATGGTATGCAGTGTTAATATATGGACTTTCACCCCCTTCCCCAGCCTATTTGTTTTTAATGAAAATAATTAAAATACAGATGATACAGTTGAAGTTATAACCTACTTGGCAGGTGTAAGCACTTGTAGAAGCACTGAGATACTGGTAAGTGATGACTTTGATGTGCTGTACTAGAAGTAGTACATCAGTGGTTTTGTTTTACATTTGTTTTGTGTGGAACAATTAGTCACTTAACCAATCCATTGCTTCTTACATTGATTGAGCAGTTTGATATGACATTTCCTTTTATCAGTCTCCTTGAGCTGATAAACAGGCTTGTTTGTAATAAAGGAAGGATTCCTGCTTTATTGTAGTGACTAATTCTCTGTCTTTGGAGCTGACAGCAATTGCTTCATGCTAGGAAATGAGGTAGACAGAAATCCCCAGGGCATCGTATGGATTTCTACAACTGGCCACATAAAAAGTTCTTCTTCCAAAAGATGGGATATCATCTTGTCTCTTAAGAATCTAGTACAGAGGAGGCTTTGGTGTCTTTTCAGAAGATGTCATAATAAAGATATTAAATGATGTTAAAAAATCTACTTCTGAGAATTACTTATATTTCCTCAGCCTCCTAAGCCTTTCCAGCCCCACAGCAACTTCTTTGTGCACCTCTGTGCCTGTGGCCTCCTCTTCAGTTCTCTCTTCACTCACTTGTTCCACGCTTTCAACAAAACTCCACAAAATTATTGTAGTTGAGCACGAGGAAAGCACGGAAAGCAACAGATATTTCTCGATTTCTGTTTTCCTTTCCTTATATTTTCTTCACTCTGTTTAATCTCAATAAATATCCCTCCATTTCACAGTAAACCTATGAATAAGTAACCAACCAAGTGATGTTTGTCATCATGTTCCTCATTTCAGTCCAGCTCTCACTCATCAGTTTTGGGGCTGTGAAGAATTTTCTCATCTCCATCCATACAGCAACAACTTATAACAGTAGTTTCTTGCTTCCTCTGGAAAGCTGTGGATTCACCTCTGGAAAATAATTATTCCCTGATTAAGACAAGTTCTGTATCTGCCCATCTCTTGTAATCTGGAAATGTTCCTGACTAAGTTCCAGAAGAATTGAGAGCTAATTGAGGGTGCAGGGCTTGGAATTCATTGAGCTATGAGAGATCTGTGTTTAGGCAGAGTGTAAGGAAGATTGGGAGTGGTTGGGTGGCATCACTGGAGAAATTTTGATGCACATCATATAACAGGTCTGCTTCAGCCTGTTTCTAATTCTTTTACTACATCAAAGTGGAATTCTGGATAACCTCCTTGTTCTTGTTTACAGATATATCTGTTAAGAAAAACAAAATCCCACTAAGCTCTTATATTTGATGATACAATGGACTGTTATTCCTGTGAGGTGATTACGTATTGTGGATGAAATATACCTCTGTGCTGAAGAGAGACATAAAGCCTGTGAACTGCCCAGGAATGCTCTTGGGGTAGAGACTGACCTACCCTTTAGAGCCTAGGGCTTCTGCTGAATTTCTACACGAGGTAGATTTCCACATGTGCAAAAAATTGTAGTCTTTGACCCATTTCGGTTATGTTGCCTTTTCTATTTGGCTGAGACTCTCCTCTTGTGTTCTTTATTTGTTAGGTTTGTTGTGTTTGTTTGTTTGTTTTAATACTGAAATTGATTTTTTCTTTTGGCATGTGTAGCATTTTGTTTTCCTCTAAATCAAGAATTCCTAAGCTTTCCTTTAGATCTTGGTGTTGAAAGTGTTTCTCTATGTCCATTTCTAAAGGACTTATTTTTCCACTGCATCTTTTGCCAAGGTAGAAAGAACAAATCTGAACAGAGTCTACCTAGGAAGGCTGAAAACTGAGGCACATACTATACCATTCCTTTGAAACATTTGCTGCTGACCAGTAGGAGATGTAGAGTACCTCAAGTATGATCCAGTGTGGCAATTGCTGTCTTCCTGTAGAATATTCAGAATTAGAGGATTCTTTGCCTATATGTAGTCTTCAGGGTTATATTTCTATGTGCAGTTTGAGAAATGAATATATACAAATGAGTTGACCCTCCCTTTCTCCTGTTAGTGGACTGCTTCTGATTTCAGCAAGTATAAAGGTTTATGGAACACCACAGAGAGACACAGAGGTTAATAGTAGATAGTGTATTCAACAGTTTTTTCATGAGCTGCTTGTTTTGCCAGTCTGCGAATGTCACCTGAATCACAGCACCTTGTTTCCACAGTTTGACTCAATGACCATCACGGATTTACACAAATAAAAGGTAGAAAACCAATAAATTAATGTGGAAAATATAAACATGAAAAATCTTAACTGATGCAAATATCTGTGAATATTTAAGGGCTCTAGGCACTAAGAAATGCATTTATTAGCTGACTAAATATGAATAAAGATTTGCAAACAACTGTTTTTCTTAGTGAATAGCTAGCTTATCCCTCTAACCTTTCGGGGAAAGAGGTGAAGCAGAACAAAGGACTTCCTGAAACAAGGTTTTTCGACAGCTTTAGCTGATTTTAGCAAGCTTTTGAGCAGCATATATTGGCATCATGCAGTAAAAGGAAGCCAAACATATGTGCTTTGGAACATATGTCTCAGATCTGAAGAGAGTTACTGTACACCGTAAGACATATCCTAGCAGAAAGCAGAATGAAAGCTAGAAATAAACAGTTTCAGAAAGAAAAGAGTAGTGCTTCAGAAGTCAAACTTCTGTATCAGTTTTCCAGTAGCCAAGCTTAAAACTACATAATGAGTGATGGCTGAAGTTTTACCTGTGATATGCCTTAGGAAAGTTGGAATATTACTGAAGTAATTTCTTTAATGGAAGAAAGATGGTGCTATTATAAAATGTGACAGACAACTATATCTTTGGGGGGGGGGAGAAGAACAAATCTACAAACAAATTACTTGACTTTGCATAAGAAATTTCTGGCTTACATTATGAATTCATAAATATAAAGTTGCAGGGGGGCTACTTCATTAAATCAAATAAAAGCAGTGGTAGGGGGAAGAAAAGTATTAAGAATCACTTTGCCTACTTTAGGCCCATGGGAAAAAGAGAACCATGTGAGGTGGAACACATTCTGCATTCCAGTTTTTGCTTCTTTTACACGTGTGTTAATAATTCAAATAATTTTGAATGCATCAAGCCAAGATTTCAGTATTAGACAAAGCTGGCAAATAATTTATCAACTGCAGAACAAATAGTTGCCTTCAATTGAAAGGAATCTTTCTACAGTCTACAATAACCCAGCCACTGGGGCTGATGATAATTAAACTACCTGATTTCTTTAAACCAGTTCTCTAGAATGATCTAATATTCTAATATTTACATTACTAATTTGTTTACTATCACAATTCATTTTGATATAATTGACTGAAAACTACTTAGCTAGCTCTTTTTCTCCCTCCTTCTTTACTGCTGTACTAATCTGCGTCTCTGTTTTAATATATGTACATACATGCACACATGCAAGGAAGGACACCCGGCTGTATTCTCACCTCAATGCACCTCATAGTTCTCTGGTATAAACTGTTTTATTTTATAACATTGGATTGTAAACTCCTGCTTTAAAACAGGTTACACTGTGTGACCCTATCTAACACTGGCAAATGGAACTACTTGTATTCAGTGAGACTGCTTATCGACTTATTAACACTAAGCATGTGCACAAATCCTCAAAAGACTTAGCAACAACAAAAAAAACACCACCACCACCACCAAACAACAAGAAAGGGAGAGGAAAAATGGTGATGGATGTTTAAACATCAATTATGCATCTGCATAAATGATTTGTTGGAAGAAGGATCTGATCGTCATCCATGGCTATAGAAGTTGGAATTTGAAAAAAAATTGCATTTTTTTCCTAAAAGTAAAGTTAGGATTATTTTGTTATTATTATTAATTTATTTATTTTTCTGCCATGGATTTTATTGAACTAGCTGCAGGTTGCTTTTGGAAGGACAGGTTGAACTTTGCAGGAGGCTGAAGACCTCTCCACCACTGAGCACTGCAGCAGTCCAGGCGTTTGCAGTTTAAGCTTACTCTCCTCCCTATTTAACCCTGAACTGGGGAATTAACCTTCCTATACCCCAGTTTGTGGGCACTTTTGTGCCTGACCTCTGTGCTGAGATTGTAAGAAGGATCCTCATTCGACTGTCCACTGATTTTTCTTCTGCTACTACTTTTTATATCTAGTAGGTGCAGTGGTAAATACCTGCAGATAAGAGCTTACATCCAGTAGCATCTACCTTGAAGCCACCAAACCCAATCATTATTACAAGTAATTAGGGTTGCTTCTTCATCACTATCATGGAGTTCAAAGCTTCATTTTCCTCTAAGGCAAGAGTGAATTGCAGTTCAGATTGCTTCTCTGCTGCCTGTCGTACATGCAAGGGAAAAGCAGAAGATGTAAATGACAGAAAGGTTAATGACTGAGGATAGATGATCTTTTAAAGCTTTCAGTTATTAACATGCTTCCAAACTTTTTATCATGCTTTAGATAAATGATTCTGTTGGTTTTCAGCTGCAGTCACAAGAGCAGGGCTGCTTTTGTGGTGCTTGCTGACTCCCATGTAAACGCTCCAGGCGTTTCTGTGGACATGTGTTCCTCCTGCATTTGTTCTCTCTAGAATGACGTTTTTCCGACTGGGCAGTAGAGGATATCAAAGGGAGCTTAGGCCCAATGTTATGTCAGGCTGGCAGCCAGTCGTGTGATGCCAGTGTTTCAGTGCCTGTAAGATGGATGACAAATTGCTGACTCTTTCTTGAGATGTCACTGGCAATAGCAGAAGGACCAGATGAGGCTACATGTCTCTCTTAACAAAGCAGCAGGGCCTAAGGTGGATGAAGCCCAAAGGACTGTTAGATCCAGCTTGTTCTTATTGCAATTTGCCATGAGGTTGGACGTCTTTCAGAATAAGCTTCTTTCCAGACTAACAGCAGACAGGCAACAGGCTGCAGAAACTGTGGTGGAGAAAAAGAGCAAAACAGAAATGATGTCTTAACAAGGCTGGTGTAGTGGTAGAATCTCAGCCCACTACTGGGTGGGATTCAGTGAGGTTCTTCAGGTGATGCTTTAAAAGATACATAGATACATGCCTCCACTTCTTTATAAGCAGGTTCCTGCTGTGACAGTGAGGGATGGTTGAAGTTACTGTAATTACAGAAATAATGTAAGCAATCCTGATTGTAGCTGGATGTTTCTGCAGTTGTATGGGTGCTGCTAATGGTGATGCTGTGGAAGTGAGATACATACCAGCACATCTCTGTCTCAGGAGGAATAAACCAGGTTTGTTTTACAGAAATTGGTCAACAGATGCAAGAGAGATACATGGACACCTCCAAAAATCAACATACGAGCCTGGCATCATAATGCTTGTCCAAATGTTTCTTTCAGTTATCTTCTTTCTGAGAACATATTTATTTTCTGTATATCTCACTCTGCAGACCTACCCAAAATTTATATTCCTTCAAGTAATTCCTTCTTTGTTAATGACACTATCTTGCCACCTTGGGACTTTCGCTTACTGCTAGCAATGTGAACAGTGTATACTGTTGATTCATTTGTAGTCTGGACATTGGAAGAATAACTATAATGATTAACATAGCAAAATGTGAGAGTCATCTGTGGCATATATCTGCGGTGGTACAAAACCAGAGCCCAGCCTTCTGCTCAAAAATACATAATTTGTTTATTTTTTGTTTATTTTCTGTTAGTGATTAGCTAGTGGTTAATATATCAACACTTGTAAGCCAAGTAGAGCGTGGTTAAAATATATAATTCCTTGTCTCTCCTTTAATATTATTTTCTTTTAAATGACAACATTCCAACTCATGCCTGTTGGCTGATTCATACTTAAAATTTCACTACAAATAAAAATTAAAAAAATAACTGAGGAAATAATTCCAAACTAAATTATGCAATGTCATGTGAATATTGTCCTGCATCCTTCAGAAATAATCACACTACCTGAGTAAATGACTGATGAGGTTTGGATGCTTTTACACAGTGGACGAAAGTAGCCTCTAGGGCCTAGAAACGATTCCAAGCAGATGAATATTCATAAGGATCTTGATTGTTCTGCTGAACAGTTGTAGTTGTGTAGCCATGTAAAAAACAATGGCATTAGCATCCATGCTGCACAATGGCAGTTTACATTTTTGTGCAAGTCTACACATGCTTGATTCCCTGAGGCTGTGACATCTGAGTGCAGATTCTGCTGAGTTTAGGAAGTAAGTTCTGACTGGAGATTTGTTTTTCTTTTCCATCATAATTTTCAAAACTTGTCAGAGACATGTAAGTGTAAAATAAATCTACCATGAAGATGGCCAGAAGTGCAGAGAGCCCTGTAGAAAACTTTACAAAGATTGTAGCGTAATGGTTATGCATGGGAGTCAGAAGAACAGATCAGGATTCTACCACAGAAACACAGGGTATCTAAAAGACCATGTATGTAAATTAAGCATTTTGATGATAAAAGCACACATCTAAACCCAAAGTTCTCCATCAAAATAATGGTAAGGTTATAGTAAAACACACTCAGATTTGCCAACCAGCATGGAAGAGACATTTGCTCATAACAAAACCAACACGTCCTCTCAACAAACCTGTTTTATTCCTCCTGAGACAGACATTATTAATGTATCCCAGTGGAGGTATCACTTCTTCAGAACTGAGAATAAACTACAGTGTTTATAGAAAAACATATTTAGAGCAATATGTTAATAATGTTGTTCTATATTCTCAGAGTATTTGCACAGAACAGCTTTGAGGGTAGATGCAAATGAATATGAATAAACGTTGAGAAGGCTGCCCTTCAAAACTCCTATTGTTAATTAGTCAACTGTGCTAGATGAACTTGAGCCGTATGCAATTAGATGAAGTTACTGTCTCTGTGCAAAAGGAGCAGGTGCCCTCAGTACTGAACTAAAACTTAATTCCACCCTTCTAAGACACCAGGAGTTTTCAGGTGTATTACGCTGCTGTGACTTTTTAACTGCTACAGGACTTTAGCATGGGAATACCCACTTACTATCCCAGTCATTTTACTTTTTAAATGGAGACAAAATGAAACATGCAATAAAAGGGATATCTTGCTGTGACCATTCATACATATAGCCTACATCATCAGTAGCACTGAGATTTCTGATCTGAGCCTTAATCACATAACAATCAGCATAGCTGCATATGCTATACTGATTATTTTTCTGCAGCTACAGAACAATATATTTGAAGAATTTTTCTTTTCTCTATGTAATGGAAAATGAGAAAATACTCACATAGTTTTGTAACTATCATAGTAAAACTTAAGGAGGCACTGAAACACAGTATCTTAGACTGAGAATAAAACTCTTAAGTGTTTGGGTAGTATAACATTAAATATTAATGTTACAGGATTCATAGCTCAACTGAAGTGCATCTGCATCAACACATGCAGCATGACAGAGCCATTGTGCAGCAGGAAAACTATGACATAGTTACAGTCATAGAAACATGGTGGGATGGGCACATGGGCACAACTGGATGGATGGCTATAAACATTTCAGAAGGGATAGGCAAGGAAGGAAAGGCAGTTGGGTTGCCCCGTATGTTACAGAGTGTTTTGCTTGTCTAGAGCAAAATGATATGGTTGAGTGTTTATGGATAAGAATCAGGGGGAAAGACAACAAAGCCCCTTTCCAAGGGGAAATAGTCAGTGACCTGCTTCACCACTTAGACATACACAAGTCTATGGGGTCAAATAGGACCCACCCAAGGGTACTGAAGGAGACGGCGGAATGATTTATCAGCAGCCCTGGCTAACTGGGGAGATCCCAGTTGACTGGAAGTCAAGCAAATGTGATGCCCATTTGCAAGAAGGTCTGGAGGGAGGACTAGGGAACTTCAGGTCTGTCAGTCTGACTTTAGTGCTGGGGAAGGTTGTGGATCACATCATCTTGAATGCCATCATACAGCATAAACAGGACAATAAGGTAATCAGGCCCAGTCAGCATGGGTTTATGGAGAGCAGGTCCTGCTTGATGAACCTCATCTCATTCTATGACAAACTATCTATGACTCACTTAGTGGATGAGGGAAAGGCTATGGAATTTGTCTATCTAGACTTTAATTGAGCCTTTAACATTCTTTTCCCACAGCATTCTCCTGGGTGAAATGGCTGCTCATGGCTTGGTCATGTGCATTCTTCGCTGGGTAAAAAACTGGCAGGATGGTCTATCCCAAAGAGTGGTGGTGAATGGAGATAAACACAGTTGGCAGCCAGTTATAAGTATTCCCTGAGCTTAGTACTGGGGCCAGTTCTGTTTAATATCTTTATTAATGATCTGGACAAGGGGATTGAGGGCACCCTCAGTAGATTTGCAGACAACACTAAGTTGGGGGAGGGGGGAGTATTGATCTGCTTGAGGGTAGGAAGGCTCTATGAGGGATCTGAACAGCCTGGATCAACGGGCTGTAGCCAGTGGTGTGAGGTTCAACAAGGCTTAATGCTGGGTCACAAAAGTAAGAGGAGACTAGAAAACAGTAAGTATATTTATGTCACATAGAGGGAAGAGTCAGGGAAAGATGATGAAAATTAAGTTCATTAAATCCAACACTAGTAAGACATTTTCGTGATAACATTCTCAGAGAGTTTAAAGCTGTGTTTGGAGAATGACAGTGTAATAAGAATGAGTCACCGTGGGTTTGGGAAGAAGAAATTATGGCAAAGAATCCTGACTACATTTAAAAATGAAATAATGACTGGCTTACATAGAGGGAAACCTGGTAGACATTTTATAGTGGATTTTCAGGAAAGCTTTAACAGCGTTTCACATGATGGATTACTGCATAAAGCCTTCTAAATATGGATTAAGTGATGAATGCTTATGATGGCTAAGGAATTGCTTAGAAGACAAAAAGGGAGGAATTAAAAGTGCATTTGTTCACCAAAGCTGAGATCTTTCTTGGGAGTCACTCTTACTTATATCAGGACTGTCATGTGAAGTGGAGGCACACAGGATCCTTCAGTGATTGCTGTGTGCCTTCATATCAGTAATTTTGATAGTGCTATAATACAGGAGAGACATTTTCCAATAGCTGACATGGGAGTTTTTAATACCACATGGTGGTTTGTAACTCAAGGGGCTCTGAAGCAGATCTGGACTCACTCGTACTTCCACATTGTGCAGGGCAGTGCACACATACAGCACTCTTCTTACCAGTTCTTGCCAAGAGCACATAGAGGGGGAATAGCTTATGTCAGCAAATGAACTAATATGAGAAAAACAGGAATCTGAAGCTGTTATTAATAGACAATTCACATAAGGGTTGTAGGACTGTGTTTTAAGAAATTTGTATTGCTCTCCATTTAAATTTTAGACCATCAGGCTGTGTGTCTGCTTCTTCAGTTATATCTCTCTGGGAAAAGGTATTCTACGTCGAGTCTTGTTCTGGCATGCAGAAGAAAGATGACTATTTTAAAACACTATTATCTGAAGCTTATCAAAATAGATCATTACCTTCCAATACAGCTAAGGGAACTAATTCACAGAGAACTGAAACAATTTGCCCCACAGGTCCACTGCAGAGTTGGGAACGTAATTAATGTCTTATAAAGCCCAGTACAATGCTCCATTCAGTACTCTAATTAGAAAATTATACCAGTTTAAGAATGATGAATGATACAGGCTTGAAGATGACAATACAAGTATGCATATTTGGCATATAACTTCACCTCCAGAATGCAGCTGAGTTTGTGAGTATAGTGAAACTGATTTGGAAAAAGATATATAAGTGATGGCACAATGTATCTGAGCTACCTAAGAACTGGTAGCTAAGTTTTTAAGAGATCTGAAAGAATTATTATCTATTATCTTCCATAGTTCTTAGATAGACATAGGAAGAAACCATCTTTTCTCTTCTGAACCTATGTTTTGAAATGTTTCCAAATTAAAGCAAAATATGTGGTAGTGCCAAAATTCCATTGATTTTCCTTATGTAGTTCTGAGCACATTGACATGGCATTGGACTTACGCAGGCTTTTTGAAAAGGAGTTGATTGTACCTAAAAGGTTTCTGTGTCTCCTGGTTTATCTTCTTGTTGGTCTTGTTCAGTTACTTCTTTAAAGGTGTTAGGTAGTTTGGAGAGAGTTTTGATCTGAAAGCATATTTCAGTATATTAAATTACTTCACATTTAGGACAGATGTTGTGGAAATCAGAAATCTAGCATTTCCTAAAGTATAAACCAAGGATTAGTGGGAGTAGAGATGGGTGGGCAATAGGCAGGTAAGCACCATAAGAGTCCAGGAAGACTTAGGGAGAAATTTGTCCATAACATCAAAGTACACTAGTTTAGATCCAAACAGTGGAGAATGGCAACAAGAAAGGTTATTTGCAGAGAAAATAACCTGGGAAGTATTGACATAGTACATAAGAATGAAGTGTTACTTTATTTCCCTTTTGTAACAACGATAGCAACATTGCACATAGACAATTCAGTTTGCCCCTGTTTTTTTTCTGGCGAACAGAGTCACTTTATTTGATTTAAAGTGCAAGGACTTGAGTTTGTAAATACAAAGCATCAGATTTTACGTCCTCATAGAAGACTCAACTGCTTAAATGCTGCAAATACCTTCTAACATAAGTTTTGTTTTGACTTTGCCCGTACATCTTTTCAGGGATTGATAATGACAGAAAGATGCCTTTCAGATGGAGGAACAAGATTGCACCATCTTAATTCTGATGATATTCAAATGGATCATGAGTTTGATTCAGTTAAAAAAACCCCAATGGTAAAAACACTTGTAACGTGACAAATTTGCTCAGGTATGTATTTTTTAAAATATTTTGAGGTATTTCTTGGTTTTTGGGGGGACAGAAGCCATCTATAAGTTCTCTTTTAATTTGATGTTGAAGGGTTTTGAGTCATAATATGGTCAAGTGGTCAAACCTACCTTTTAAAGCACTGAGCTAATGCAATATTTGTTTTGCCTATGATGATCTTCAGTGGAATGATTGTAATGTCATTGCCATGCAGTAGTGAAGCTCTAGCTGAGCCATAGATAGTGCTACCCACAGCAAAAAATTGGTGATGCTGTGAATGTGAGAGCTGAATAATGAACTGGCAATGAAAACATAATAGCCCATGGCCAATGGCATATCTCCCACAATATGTTCCTCTGCAATGGGTAAGGCCATACATATTTCAATTTCTACTTTAAAATGCTCATTCCCTATTTTCCCATCTTTCTTCTTCTCAAAAGTCTTACCCAATAATCTCAAAATCATTTTTGAATAATTGCATCAATTTAAATGAAATGAACACTGAGCATTACACAGGAAAATTAACTTTTTCAAGTCAAATGGCTATAGAATTATCTGTAAGACTTCAGTGCTTGAATCCCCACCGACAAGATCTTTTATATATATCCTGCCAAATTGCAGTTGTGATGAAAGTTTTAAATGATACTCAATTTTCACCAGCTAGCAATAAATATAGAGCAATACTGTATATTGACCTTGCAAAGGCATCTGATAGAACAGATTGTAGTCAGCTGTAGGGATTTACTTGAAAACTGTAGCAAACTAGATGTGGAAGAGGCAATGCTATAGCATATACGCCTTTCTCTGGACTTAGAACAGATTGAAAAGGAATAGAGTAAACATTCAAATGTTTCTTTATTGTCATGTATATTAAAATGCCAGGGTAAATCTGCATTTTTATTCCTGACTCTGTATATTGATAGTATTATTCTCCATCCAAATATACAATATGAAAACTTGTCTGCATCAGTCATTTTGAAATAGTTGCTTTAATGTGGGGCTGTGGCTGAAAGTGAATACCAGGTTGTTGTCATCTCCTAGCAGCCATTTTTTCAACAATTTCCTTCCTTCCAGCTTGACAAATAAAAAATGCTTGGTGGTAACTTTAAATTTAAAATTCATTGCCAACCAGCTGATAAGAAACATATCAAATATTGTATTTCACTATATAAATAAGCTTATCCAGAAGAACAAAGAAGATTCTAATGACTTTCACTTGTTGTGTTACCTTGGTTATCAAATTTCCCACTAATCAAACTTTAATTTATGTCAAGTCCTTGACAGCTTTACATATCATGTTTATTTATCATACACCTCTGTTTATCAAAGTTCTGTTTATAACATCTCTCAGGCAGAGGTATGATATTCTGCATACACAAATGCAGCTGGCACTTGAGACTTTGACTTGCAGTCCTGTGTTTTTAAGCCAAGATTTAAAGGATAAAGGAAAATTGCTGTTGTCTGTGAACATGAGAACGAAATGCCTTTGCTTACTCTGAGAGATTATGAGCAATGATGAAAGAGATTGTAGTGCAATGTGCTTAGAAATCCCATTTGGTGAGTGTTAGAGAGCTGAGAAGCTAACAAAGGAATTTGATTGCCCACAGAGAATAGATGCTGAGTTTGGAAACAAAATTTGGAACTTAATTTGTAGAATGACTTGGTGTCATTGGTAGGATTAACTGCATTTTGTCATCTTTCTTTCTTCCTTTTTTTTCTCTGAACTCTTGTGTCTTGTGCAATCATACATCTTAGGATGCTGTCCCTAGTCCTTGCCCAGGCAAAAATGTGGCTTGGAGGAGAGTGTCCACCATAGTCACCAACAAGGCAATTGGGTTTTAATTCCTGTGGGAGTATAGGCAATGACCTAGTACACCCTTTATAAAAAAAGCTTAGTTTTAGCAATAGAAACAAAGCAATTAAGAGAAAAGCATCTAAAAGAACATTTAAAAGCAAAAATAAAGTCAAAGTGTCTGCGACTATCTTCCTTGCTCAAAAACTGGAAGTTCTAAACTTAAAAAAGCATAATCTAAAAAGCTCTAAAAAGCTGAAAATAAGAAGTGTCTGACAGGACTGACTGTTCTTTTTCAGAGTCGAAGGGTTGCTCAGATTTCTCATCTCTCTTGGGTAAGATCTCCAGTTATAAACAAAAAGTGCCTGGTACTTGAACTGGCAGATGTCTTTAATGTCTGCAAACAAGCCCTGCTTACACAGCTTGGCAAGCCTGGGTGTTGAAAGCAAATTTGGTTGTGAAGACAGCAAGAAGACCTTGTGGAGGAATTCAGGGAGTTCCTGAAGGAACATGAGAAGGAAGCTGTGTGGCAGTGAATGTGACATTGACAACATGGGGATTGAGCCATAGCTCAGGACATCAGCAGGGACACCCCCAGTCCTACAGAAAACAGTGGGGTATTTAGTGCTGAGGTGCATCCTAGCTTCATTTCTTACAGCACCTCCAAAAGTTTCTCTTCAGTAATGCAATATTCTCAGAAAGATGTTCAGGGATTTGTCCCATTGCAAAGACTTATTCTTACACTACCTATCAAGGGGCATCCAGTCTGAAAAAAGAGCAATAGCTCTTTGTTACTTGTGTAACTTGTGTAGACATCCTGCAATTGCAAATTGTTTACATGATTAATAGCAGATGTCTTATTACTTCTATGAAGCAATGGATCTGAGTCAGTATAACATTGTAGTGATTTTTGATGAGCCCTGAACACAAGTTGCAAAAGAGGGTTCTAGTGAACAGGCAATTATTGGTGCTTAGAGTAGATTCCTCAGACAATTTATACTAATCAGGAGTATCTACAGATCTTAATGTGGGCCAGTGTTGAACATGAAATCCTTATTTTCATATATGATTTTGTAGAACTACAGCTCATGGAAGACCCAGTTATTTAACCTGGGACTCCCACTTTTCTAGTGGAACTTGGTGTGGTCGTAACCTAAAATATGGCATAGTAATTTCAGCTGTGGAAATCGCACGTCAAAGTTTGCTTTATTCTTTTAAACTCTTTTGGTTACTGTTTTCTGTGTATTAATGGATATTACTCATTTTAGTAGGTGACTGTGTATTTTTAATTTTCCAGTTCCACGGTTAAGCTGGTAGCTGTTTTATCCTAAGTTTGACCATGAATATTCCTCTTCCAAATTTATTCTCAGAGGCAATCTACCAGACATTTTCTTCCTTTGATAAGAGCAATCTGTAATAATCAAAGTCTTTTTTCATTCATAAAGGTGTCTCAAATTCATCATCATTTCCTAAAACTAGAGAAATTTATTTTCTTTGTCTAGCCTTTCTCTTGTTCAGGATAATTGCTGATCAAACAGAAATCTGAAGGAGCCCTCATTTGCAAGAAACTCTTTAGCTTTGTAAATCTTCTTTTTTTTTGCTACTTTATTTCATCCTTTTCTGCTCATTCTACATGCTGTAAAACCATAGCAAACAAATTACAGCTTATAATGAACTTCTCTTGCATGATAATTATGTTTTACGAATAAGCAAAGCACTGATCTGCTGCAGAAGAGAGGCTAGTAAAAATCAGAGAGTGAGAAGCTCTTGCTACTCTTTGATCTAACTTTTATAGTATGTGCATTCACTGAACAGATCATTGAACTAAGAATATGGATGTATTCTAAATAGAGACTACTTTATTTTACTCAGCCTTATACAACTGTTCTATAAAACACTACAGATAAACCAGGAAGAAACAGGCAATTAAAATACAGGGAAAGAAATAGCACCCAAAGAGTAGTGTAATTTTCTAACTATAATTTTCTGAGAACAAGTACACTGATACCTTTCCAGATACCAGTGTTATTTAGTATTTTTGTAACAGTTTGATTGACAGAATTAAAAACACACTGTTAAAATTGCATAAGGTCTGGAGCTGGTAAAGGAAATTAAGGACCAGGTCAGAACTCAAACTAATCCTGAAAAACTGGAGGAATAGTCTCCAAAACAGGAGGAAATTCAACAGGCTGAAGTGAAGAACATTGAGCGTAGGCAGGGAGAATGAACTGAAAAAATACAAAACAGACAGCTACCTACTAGGTAGCAATTCATCAAATAAACTGCTTGGGGCAAAAATGGGGTAGAATAAAGTGAATACATGTAATGATGTCATGTTATTGTAAACCAGGTGAGCACCATGCTGAGACGTATAAGCAGAAGGGATAACAGCCTGATGGAACTTTGAAGTGATCTTTTGCACTTTCCATTTTGATAAAATTATCTGAAGTAGTGTCTTCAGCTTTGGACACTGCACCTTGAGAAAGCTATGGACCAAATTAAAAGAAGAGAGCAATGAGAACAAGCAGAGGTCTAGAAAACATGAGCTAACAGAAAAGGATGCAATAAATGGAGAGGATTAACAAGCAGAAAATAGGGAATAGAAGACACAAGTGTTATAAAAAGCAAGAATATCACAGAGAGAGAAAATTACCGACTTCCCATGTCAGAAAGGATGGGCAAGAAGTGTTGGATTAAACTGTAAAAAATTGGGAAAAATTTTCTAATAGTAATAACAGGCTGTCACTGGGACAGGAGGAATGAGACTCTCCATTGCTGGAAATCATTGTGGACAATACAGGAAAACATCTGGCAAGGATGGGTGTCCACAGACAGGCTACTCTGCTCTGGAGGAAGGGATGTCCCAGACTGCCTTCTGAGTCCTTTCTTCCCTCAGTTTCTCCTGATTTTGTGAGAAGGCAAGAGCTGGAATAGATGTGTTCTTGTGAGAAGGAAATGTGAAGTTGCTAAGAGATCAAGAGCATGATTTACTCAGGTTTGCGTGGTACAGGATTTTTTGCCACTTTCCTTGGAAAATCATATAAATAAATTACAGGCACACAACAACTAGTGTGTCTCAAGAGCTTCCCACTGGGATGGCTGTGGTGTGTTTTATGCACTTAGAGAAAAAAACTGTGAGGGGAGCAGCAACTGACTCTTGAGCTGACAATGCCATCTGTGGAGCTGCAACACACTTCTCTGAATGGTGGCTCAACCTAAAAGGAAACATGGACAGACCCAAGACTTTGCC
>NW_009915012.1:62982-99534 GCF_000696875.1 Nestor notabilis | reverse complement strand
AGAGACCACGTTGCTGAGGTGGCCTCTTTTAGAGACAGAATAAATATTTTCTGAGTTCCTACCAAAATGTGCATCACCTTGGATACAGTTTATAGATTTCTCTTTTCTTGCCAATTGAGCCTAAGTCACCTGCTGAGCCCAAGACTGAGCTGCTGTTAGCTGTGAGTTTGGTGGATGGTTGTAACTGGTTTGTGCTGGCTTTTTTTGCAGGAAGGGCTCCGAACTGGTTGCCAGAAACTCACTTGTTTTCCTAAACACTGAGGAATCTAGGTGACATGCTTGCTCTAGTCATGCTGGAAAGTCGGAGAAATCACATGTGAATGAAGATCAAAGGGGAATGTGTCTGTTACTGGATAGAAATGAAAAGCCTGGAGAAAGCACTTAAACAAAGGGCTTAAGAACAGCAAAGGGAGAATATCAGTCCTGTGTAATATTGCTCAGTAGCACTTTCCTTTGTGTGTTATCTCCTCATTCAATGCAGATAACATAGTGTACAAAGGCTTTCATCAAACAAACCTTTCCAGATGATCATGCCCAGAAGTGCCCCATCTGTTTCTGGACTTGATTTGTAACTGCTGGATCAGTTGAGCAATCCAGAGGCAGCCAAAACAATTTCAGATGCTGCTGTGCTGCATTCCCCAGCAATGCAGTATTTTCAGCTGCTACTGGAAAGGGCAGTCCCAGTCTCCCACTTGTAAAACTCAGCCTTTAGGAGGTGGATTGGAAAGCAACCTCTGTGGCACCAGATTGATCTGACCAGGGATTGTGCTCTGCGAATCCAAGCAGCATGGCAATGGATCACCTCCATATGCTCAGGCTCGCTCCCTTTATCCTCAAAACATGGTGCCTACATCCAAATTGCCTACTGGAAACAATCCTTGGCATCTCGTATCTCCCAAGCTGTGCCTGGGTGTCATCTGGACAGTACTACTTGGCATAGGCCAAAACCACGAGAGGCTCTGCTAACAGTTAAAACAGAACCATGGACTATTGCCAGCATCTGCGCCTTGGCCCTGTTTAATTTATTGGTGTTGATGTAGCCTAAGAGAAGCTCTGCTAATAAAATGATTGTCATATACAATATAGTAGGTCTGATTAAATCCATATGGGGATTATTTTCAAGGGACTAGAAATGCTGTATGCACTGGTCAACATACGTGGCTTCCAGAAGACAGTTGCTTTGTGAACCAGACCATCAGACATGGAACAAGTAGATGTTGTGTAATCACTCCACCATTTGCTTTTGTTGAGAGGAAATTCTGCAGTTCTGTAAGTTTTCAGCCAAATCTCCTCTTTGACTGTGGTGGATTGATTCTGTCTGGTTGCCATGTGCCCATCAAAGCAGGGGAGAGAAAATATACCAAAAAGCTTATGGGTCTAGATAAGGACAAGGAGAGATCACCCACCGGTTGCCATCAACGGACTCCACTTGGGAAACAAGTTTAATTTATTACCAACCAAATCAACATAAGATAATGAGAAATAAACCCAAATTTTAAAACATCTTCCCCCCACCCCTCCCTTCTTCATGGTCTCAACTTCACTCTTGATTTCTCTACCACCTCTCCCCAGACAGCACAGGGGGACAGGCAATGGGGTTGTGGTCAGTTCATCAAATGTCATCTCTGACACTCCTCCCTCCTCAGGAGAGGATTCCTCACACTCTTCCCCTGCTCCAGCACGAGGTCTGTCCCACGGGAGAAAGTTCTCCACAAACTTCTCCAACTTGAGTCCTTCCCACGGGCTGCAGTCCTTCACAAACTGCTCCAGTGTGCATCCCTTCCATAGGGTTAGTCCTTCCGCAACAGACTGCTCTAATATGGGTTTGTTTCACAGGGTGCATCCTTCAGGAACAGACTGCTCCAGTGTGGGTCCCCTGTGGGGTCACAAGTCCTGCAGCAAAACTGCTCCAGCATGGGCTTGAAACAGGGCACAGCCTCCTTTGGGCATCCCCCTCCATGGACCTCCATGGGCTGCAGGTGGAGATCTGCTCTACTGTGTACCTCTATGGGCTGCAGGGCACAGCCTGCCTCACCATGGTCTGCTCCAGTGCCTGGAGCACCTCCTACCTCTCCTTCTGCACTGACCTTGGCGTCCTCAGGGCTGTTTCCCTCATGTTTTCTCACTTCTTTCTCCAGCTGCAGTTTTTGTTGCACAGTTTTTCCCCCCTTCTTAACTATGTTATCCCAGAAGCGCTACCATTATCACTGATGGCCTGAGCCTTGGCCAGCGGTGGGTCCATCTTGGAGCTGTCTGGCATTGGCTCTGTTGGACACAGGGGAATCTTCTGGCAGCTTCTCACGGAAGCCCCCCCTGCACCCTCCCACTACCAAAACTTTACCAAACACACTCTTGGTGTGGCTCTGGGAGTTTCTGTATCTACACAGGGCAAGCATCTGGACTGCATGACTGGGGCAAGTCTGAGATGACCCCTTCCAGTGGAAACATAGATTTTGATCAGTTTTAGACAATCATGACATGTCAGTCTCAGAAAGCTTTGTGCTGTTGACTCTCCTGAAGATCTATTTGTGGCTCCTGTAAGAGACCATCCAACTTGCATATATGCATTTTTTATCTCTAAGCATGAATGCAATGAGACTTTTAGGTTGAATGAAGGTAGGTTTATACTTAAACACGTGCCTAATAAATAACACTTATTTGGAAACTGTGTTAATGTGTATATTTTTCCTGTAATTATAAAATTTAAAAGGGGCAATATCACAGCCAGTGATCTAACATCAGCTTATGCTGTGTCTTGGTTTTGAATTAATTTTTGGATTTCTCGTTTTTAAAGTATCAGCTGTTAATGTTTTGAGGCCTTCTATTTGTCAGCAATGGGCTTAGTAAACTTGTGTCTCCGTTTTATTAATATAAATAATTAAAAATAAAAATGTAATATGCCACTAAAATAAAGGTTAACCAACTAATTAATGAGGAAAAAGCTTCAGTCCTCTGCTCCCAATCTGTAGCTGGCATGCTAGCTTTTTTCACTGCATATTTGCTCATACTGTACTTTCTGGGTTAGATAGTCCTAGTAACAGAAACTACTGAAAGCAGCATTTGTGGGTTTTTGATCCTTTTGCCTCTGTGCATTTCTCAAAAATATCAAGTGAATATTTTGACATGTCACAAACCTACTTCCTTTTACCCTGCTTTTAAATCAATGTCTGCTCTGAAGCCAATTTAGTCAATAGAATTTTATTGCCTTCCAGCAAATTTGCGTTCCATCCTGAAAGACAGATAAAATATAGTACGATTCCTTTAAATAACAAGAAGAAAGAGGTTGTTTTGTGGCTTTGCATTTCTGCCAGATCCTCTAGTATACTGGTCTCCTTCATCTTTCAAGCCTGTAAAACATGGCCTGTAGGAAGAAGAAAAGGACAAAGACAGAAAACATTTGTCAAAGCAGTGCAAAAAAAGCTTTTAATAATCCTCACTTATATATATATATGCATATATATATATTTTAAACAGAAAGAAGTCTACTGCAAAATTCCATATAGATAATTTCCCTGTAAAGTTCAGCAAATGCGACACTGTTTAAACCCACTTAAAAACACAGAGAAGGGAAAAACCCTCTAGTGTAAAAAATTCTGCTGTGTCACAAAGCAAACCAAAATGGACCTATCTT
Organism: Nestor notabilis; assembly: GCF_000696875.1. Taxonomy (NCBI): domain Eukaryota; kingdom Metazoa; phylum Chordata; class Aves; order Psittaciformes; family Psittacidae; genus Nestor; species Nestor notabilis. The sequence goes on along the minus strand of NW_009915012.1, from coordinate 95,903 downwards.
TTAATTTTCAATTTGAAAAGATCTTCATGAAACTCAAGCAGTTGTAATAAATTCATGGTCCCAGCAGGTCTGTCGCCATAGTACACACAGTATCTTCTGTAGTTTCATGGTGATAATAGGATGTTTAGGTTTTCTGTAGACACATCCAAATCACAAAACCCCATTGCTGCTGGTATGGGTAGTTTGTGGTACAGAGGAACCCAGTGAGCAGCAGTGGGTCAGGGCTGTACAGAGGATCCAGATTCACCTGTATAGGAAGTTGATCCTGTCTCTGAAACATTAACAGTCTAATCTGACCATAATCAGGCCTAAAATGGCATTGTAGTCACTCTCAGAGTCTTGATGGACAAGTCACCAAATGGATGCAGAGTGGAAAAATAACTCTGTTCCTCCGAGTCATAGATTAGGCAAGATTACATTCAGCAATATATTTTGCCATTTCCCTGGCTGAACACAGTACTTTGGATTTCATTTTCAGGATTGGTGAACCTAACAGTTTTCATGCGCATACCGATCTAGTGAGAAGCAGAGAGCTGAGGTGCCCTATAACTTAACAACATCATCCTGAGATGATGGGAGTATTGTATGACACAGGCTGACACGAGACACTAAATTGAAAACCATACATCTGACACTGCATTTTCCTTAGAGAATTGCGACTTGTACATGGTCTATGATCACACACTGCTGAGAAATTTCTTGGTGTTGCTGACATATCATTGGAAGGTACGGGTAAAATGCCATTCTTCAGTTTCACTCTTTTTCCCTAGTTAGAAAAGTTTTCAGAAAGTAAGTAGAAGACCTTATTCAGCTGCTTTCATAGTAATATTACATTGATAAATAGGAAACCAAATGTTATTACTGTAGCATGTTAAAACTTGGTTTTCAGTACTCCTCTAGTGGTCAGAGAGAGCTCGTGGGTACCATCTGAGACATGAGTTTAAGTACGGATGAGCACAAATGGCAGTGGCCTTAGCAAACCAAGATCCTACTTGCTGTCAGGATTTTTTGAAACAGTGCAGAGAGGAAGTCTTCTGAGGTATGCTTTGTAAGATGATACGTGGTTTGGGACATGTTCATGAAGATTTCCTAGCAGTGAGGACCAGCATAGGATTCTCCAACACAGAAACGCACTGTGGCATTCAAAGCTGGGATGTAGGTAGTGGAGCTTATTGGAAACAGATTATTCAAGCACACTGCTTCAAGGGAATTCCTGCTTCTCAGGAAGGACACTGCTCATGCCCTCTGAAGCTTTTCAGCAGTGAAAGAGGTCCCAGACAGACAAGATGGTCATTGTGGATTGTCTGTACCTTATGTAGAGGCTGTGGTGTGGGACAGGGATGAGCCAGCCACCTTCCATAGAAGACAGAAGAACATTCTTAAGAGTCTGACACTTGATGAGGCAGTGAACTGTTGAGAGCAAGACCCTAAAATGGCCTGGGAAAGGAGCAAGCTCAAGCCTTCCTATTAATGTTGCATTTAATTTCATTGCTTTGAGTTTCATAGTCTTTATTGTATAATACCTAGTAGTTTTTAGTTGTGTGAAACCTACTAGGTAGGGAAAAAGGTGTGTTTGCATTTGAAAGTTTCCTGATCTCCTTTGGGATCTCACTATAAGGGACAGGTTTAAGCCTGTTCGTGGTGCTATTACGGACTTGGGCTCTTGCCACGCAGATGTATTGAACACAGACAAGAACTGACATCATGAAAAATGAAAGGCATTGGGCAAAGTGACAGAGTTTTCTGAAACCAAATGATGCACATTGGAAGTGCAAAGAGTAGAGGTGCTGCTGTGGAAGTTCACATAGCAAAGCGAAAGTAAAAGTAATCTTTGTGGTAGCACCCTAAATTTCTTTGAGGAGGGAAAAAATTGTATCCTTCAAGAGCAGTCAAAAAGGGTGGACCAGACCAGAAGCGGTGAGCTTAGAATGCATGTAAGTAAGATAAGGGGATGTCTTCCTATTGGTCAGAACACTAAAGCACTGCAAAAGATTTCCCAGGCAGATTAGGGTGTCTTTGTCACCCGGAACAGATGAGGAAAGCATCTGCTAGGAATAAAACAGATATATTTGATCCTGGCTAGGACTGGGTAGAGCAGGGCAGACAACCTGACCTCTTGCAGCTCTGATTTGTTGATTGCAGCCCAGGAGGATAAGTGCTTGGATGGAAAGATGGTGCTGTGTGGATAGATAAGAAAAGCTGAAACATGGAGATATTCTTCAGCACAAAATCTCAGTTGTGATTGACATGTTAATGATGCTGAGACTGAAATTCCTCTTCTGAGCTCCAGCATGGATGAGATACTGGGAGTTTCTAGGTGCTTGGGGGTAGATACAGGGGACCTAGGCTGGGGATTGTCTAGGTTTGAATTAGAAAATAATTCACACTTTAACCAACAGAATCACAAAGGTAGGAGAAGGTGTCATGATGCAGCAATAGCTAGAGAGAGAAATGGAGAAATTATGGCATTTTAAGATGGCGAAGAGATGAGAAGAAAGATGAAGAAATGTAATCAGGTTATGGACAATAAAATATCAAAAGCTGGGGGAGTGGGCATGGGGGTAAGAAGGTGATATAGAAGAGTGGCTATACGGAACTGAAGATAACCAAATTCTCTGCCCTGACTAGAAGAAATAACAAGGAAGGCAGGTAAAGAAAGAAGGATGTATTCCCATGACTGCAGTTTCTGAAGGCTGCCTTCTCATGTCGGTCTTCACTGGGACTGCTTGGAGTTTCTCACTGAAAAAGATCCCATTACGATGTGACCTGTGAAGGTTCTGTTAACATAATGGGCTGCTCAGGAAGGCAACTACAGAAATGATTTTCTATCAGAAGGCGGAAGGTGTTGTTTTGTGTTTCAGAAGTGATAGAGGCTTCTGTAGAAACAGGCCTAAAGCAGCTGCCTTTGATGTCGGCTACAACCAACAAGCCTGGTTTTTAGACTGATGTTGTGATACTACTGGAGGAACGCTCTGGTTTTGTAGAAGCCTTTTTACAATCTGAAGGTCAAGGAAATCACGTAATACTTGTACTTGCCTGAGGATCCATCTTACAGATCTGCCATGGGCTGTTAAGGTCATATTTAATTCAGGCATGATCAAGCCCAGCATTTAAATAAACATTGCTGTAATTCTGTTGGAAGTATCTCCAAAGGGTTTGTGTTTTAGGGTTGTTTTTTTCCCCAGTGACAGGAGTTTTGGATTTAAATGTTCCCCTCACAGTGTGTGCAACCAGACATCAGCACCAAATGCACAGGGAGAAGAGGCAGAGACACACTTTGTAAGACTCCTTTTGTACAAGGTAAATGAGTTTGCTGAATGCAAACAGGAACCTGTGAACTCCCCCAGCCCTACAGTCTGCTCTGCATGGGTGGAACCCTCTGTGCAGTGCTGCTGAAGTAAATGAGCTTTTTGTGAGCACAAGGTTGCCTGAAGGACAAGGCCCTAATACTGAGAAAACTAAAGCAGGTTTTTAAGATCCTTCTAGCACAATAAGCAGCTTTTGCAGAGCAGGGGAGGCTATGAGGGCTTTTGTTCCTCTTTTGTAAATGGGGGTTGTGAACTCTATAATTCTCTAAGAAAATTGTTTATTTTTGTGTGGAATTGGCTTCAGCTATGTACATGCAAAATCCCCTTTCTGCCCGTGGTTTGAGGAACCCCATGGCTTTTCTACCTCCACAAGCCTGCCTAAGGGTTTCACAGGAGCAGGTTAGAGTCAGTAGGATAATATGCACCTTTATCCCTGTTTAGTTTCCCCAGACATTCAGAGGCACGTGTTTTGCTGAGCACTCTCCACTCAGAATCATAGGACGGTTTGAGTTCCAACCCCCTGCCATGGGCAGGGACACCTTTCACTAGACCAGGTTGCTCCAAGACCCATCCACCCTGTACTTGAACACTGTCAGGGATGGGGCAGCCACAGATCCTCTGGCCACCCTGTGCCAGGGCCTCACCACACTCATAGTCAAGAATTTTCTCCTAATATGTAATCTAAATCTACCTTCTTCTAGTTTAAAGCCATTCCCCCTTGTCCTATCCCTACATGCCCTTGTTAAATGTCCCTCTCCAGCTTTCTTGTAGGCCCATTTTAGGTACTGGAAGCTGTTCCGAGGTCCCCCCAGAGCCTTCTATTTCCCAGGCTGAACAAGCCCAGCTCTCTCAGTCTGTCTCCATAGGAGAGGTGCTCCAGTCCCCAGATCATGTCTGCGGCCCTCCTCTGGACTTGGTCAACAGGTCCATGTTCTTCTTACATTGAGGGTCCCAGGGCTGGATGCAGTACTCCAAGTGGGGTCTCCCGAGAGTGGAGTAGAGGGGGAGATTCACCTTCCTTGACCTGCTGGTCATGCTTCTTTTGGTCATGCCCAGTATATGGTTGGCTTTGTGGGTCTTCTCTGTGCAGTGGGGATCTGGCCACCGTATTTAGGAGAAGCTTCACTTCAGCCCTCTTGAAGCAGTGAAGATGCTGATCAGTCCTTTAGAAACAAACTTTGGCTGGGACATGCTTTTCCTTAATGGTATAGACATAGCAGTTAGCTTGATCACAACACTGTGCTTTCAGAATCTAATGCTTTTTACACTGTAATCACCTCAGATCTGCCCAGCAGAGGACGAGCAGAGAAATTCAAGGTGTGGGTGTCCTTATGTCCAAGTTAGCATGGACAAGGCTACAGTGTCCATTATTATTTTGCTCTCTAACACTTCCTGTTATGAGACTGTGGTTTTAATTGTGGATAACTTTGCCAGATTATTCAGGATTATATTTTACATGCCAGTGTCCTGAAGATTTTAGCCATCATGGTTACATTGTGTTCCCCTTTTCCAAGTCTGTATTATTGTTACTGGAAAGATACTGTTCTTATTTTCTTTGCAATAAGGAAATTGGTGGTGTGTCCTTTCAGTGAAAGGACAATGTTTTAAGAGGAAATGGATATAAACAAAAGTTTTCTGGCTGCAAATCGGAAATTCCTGACCATTACAGGAGCAAATTTCTGAAGCAGCATTAAGATGGGGTCATGAGTGAAATTGTTTCATGTTTATATAAATGATTACTTATAAAGAATTACACTTTAAATTATTATGTTTATGCGGAGAACTGTTATATGATTACTTATAATAGGAGATTTGACTATTGGCTCAGGAGAGCCCTTATAAGAGTTTGCATTTTATAATCCTTTCTTCTGTGTTAATATAGTTCACCTTTATAGCTGTAAAATTTAATCCATTTTTTGGTCTTGACTGGTTTATTCAAGTATTCAAGTAGTAACCTAGTCCTCAACACAAAAGGTTTTCTTATTTATTTCCAAGAGTAGACCTAACTGAAAAATTCTTTTATTTTCTTTTCTGGTCATTTATGTTTAAACAGACAACAGAGAAGCTTGGGTTTGCCTTTATGATTTTTTACAGTTTTAAATTAAGACTACAACTTTGCATTCCGTTACATGAACCACAGCAAATATTTTCTTTGCAGCTTGCATTTTGAAAGGATATTAACTTGTGGCACTGGTGCTTGAGGGACAGACTTCCAACAAAATCATGATGTTTGCTGTATAATGAATTTCAAGGAGTTCAGAATCATAGATCCAAACCGCTTTGAATAAAAAGAAAAACATCAGCAAAGTATCTCAATCAGTTCAGTGTCTTACATTGATGCAAACGGAAGACAAATAGAAGGGCAAACCTTTCTTCACCTCATTTGGAAGAGTACTGTATGGTAATGCAGGTCTTTGGGGGCAACTCTTTTTAACTATTCACCCCTGTTTTGAACCTGCTTTCATTTCAACATTAGGAAGATTAGTTGGGAGAGATCAGAGAGGTCTTTTAGGGTCATCTAAATGGTATTTCTCTTTGCTTGCTCTCTTGGCTGGTCTTTACACTTATCGGACTTGAGCAAGAAGGATCACGTCACCAGGAGCTTTGTAACACAGATGCACTAGTCCTGCTGTACGCTGTACCTTTATGCATTTGAAAGTTGGTGCTGATACTGCCACTTCAAAGGCTCCATTTCGCTTCAGGGGATTCTATCTTTAAAGCACTCAACATCAGTGGGAGGATTTTCACGTCATGTCACATCCCACTTTTGAAGTTTCTTGTTAATAGGGGTCGCCTTTGAAGACTTCCCACTCCTGAGAGGTTCTTCTCCCAGTTCTTGTTGCAAGGATGTCTCTCACAAGATCTTTTTAGCATCCCTCCTGAGGATTTTATATCTTTAGGAACATCCCTTAAAAGCTTCTTATTGTTTAGGCCTGGGTCTTTAGAAGAGTTTTAATAGCCTTTAACAAGTTCCTGCCTGTTGACCAGATCATGCAGCCTCTACTCAGTTTTGAGTTCACTGTAACTAACTCACTTGAGTAAGATGAGTGTGGCCTGGACAAAACCTCTCATTAGCAGTTTACATCCGTCTCCCATTACTCAAGTCTATTTAAAGAGAAGATATTATATATCTATTGCAAAAATTAAGACACACTGTTTGTTATAATTGCCATTTTAATTAGTGATGGACAATTTTGTTTTTATGAAATCAGAAACTACCTCATGCTTAAATCCTGCACCTTTTCAGAGAAAAGTCACATTAACTTTGTTTTCTTTTTATTCCTTTCTTCTCAGTGCTGCATTTTCTTGCCCAGCCTGGAAAATACCACTACTTTTAGTATTAGAGGCCTTACTGGAAACAAGAAGTACCAGAAAACTTATTTCAAAGCCTCTTTTCATGAGATTTTGAAACCCCAGAGGCCCACATAAGAAACTATACTATTGAGCAGTTGCATGAAGCAAGTCTTTGGGCTTTTTGAGTTTATCACATGACTTAGTACAAGCATTGTCAGATGAATAATTTGAGACTGTTGGTTCATGATTTAGAGTCTAATTCCTAGATCTTTTTATTTTCTGTAGATAAGCTTTAAACAATTATTTTTAAATAAATCAATTTTTTTATGTTTTTTATATGTGCAAGAAATAGGCAAACTTGATTTTTAAGTTTGAAACTGTATTTAAATTGCATAAATTTATAAGAATTGCAGACATTCTCCTAATCCAATTTGATTTAGGAATGTGCTTTTAGAATTCTCCATTGTCAAATGTCTTTCTTGTTATATGTACATTTTGTTGTTTTGAGATTATTTTAAGTTGACCTGCCTGGCATTGGGACCTTGAAATATGTGTGAATGGTGGAAGAGAACCTACTGTGTAAAGCTGCAAAGAGAAAAGATGTTACAGAAACATTTTACAAGTCAGGCTGCAAAAAATGAAAATCCTTTCGGAAAGTGTCACAGTTAATCCCAGCCAGCTACTGAGTACCAGGATAATGTTTGCTTACTCTCCCACCACCCCCCCAGTGGGATGGGGAGGAGAGTTGGAAAAAGGTAAAACCCATGGGTCAAGATAAGAACAATTTAATAATTGAAATAAAATATTAATAATAATAGTAGTAGTAATAGTAATAATAATAGGAGCTTTGAAAAAATAGAGGAATAAAACCCAATAAACAGAACTGATGCACAATGCAATTGCTCACCACCTGCTGACTGATACCCAGCCTGACCCGAGCAGCAATCAGTCCCTTCTGGGTAACTCCCCCACTTTCTATACTGGGCATGCTGTGCTGTGGTATGGAATACACCATTAGCTAGTTGGGGACAGATGTCCTGTCTCTGCTCCCTCCCACCTTCTTGTGCCCCTCTTCACCAGCAGAGCATGAGACTCTGAAGTCCTTGATCAGGGTAAGCACTGCTCAGCAACTGCTAAAGCATCGGTGTGTTGTCAGCATTGTTCTCAGACTAAATCCAAAACACAGCACTGCACCAGCTACTAGGAAGAAAATTAACTCTATCCCAGCCAAAACCAGGACTGAAAGCTTAATGGAGAAGAAAATAGTTACATGAGCACGGAAATAAATGCAATCTGGTGTCCTGTGGGTTTGTATCTTGTAACTGATTCACTTGTTAACTGAGAAAAAGTACAGCAGGTGCAGTCTGAAGGCCTTAGGGGACCTTGACTAAGACCCAGAACAATGATGGACATTTTGCTAATGAGGCGGTCTACGGAGACAACTTACTGAAGCAGAGAAGAAAGGGATGTTGGCTGAGATGTGTTTTGAAGTTCCTGAGAGAGACAGCAAAGTAGCAGCTCTAGGAGTTGCAAAGTAGATGTGTGTGGAGCTGCTTCAGAGCAAAGGGCTCAGAGGTAGTTAACCGACAAAACCCTTGCAGCCAGGGATGAGTTCAGCCCCTTGAAATGAAAAAAATGGAGACAACAGGCAAGAGGAAAAACTTAAAATAGTGAGGAAAAAAGGCTGTTTAAATGAGAAAAGTTGAAAGCCACTGGTCTTCATTTTCAGATGGAAAAGATCTTCCTTTGGAAGCTCACAGATGAAAACTTGATGTGAAAGTTTATTTTTAAATTAAAATGATTCTAAAATTCTGCATTATTGGCATGTCACAAAATGGATCTGTGTAATAACTGATATTACAAAATTAAAAGTACATCCATTTAAATAGGCTTTCATCTTAAAATGTGTTCAGTGTTTTACAGGGAAAATTGTATGTGCTTATTGAAGACAGAACAAAGCAAGATCATGTCCTACTAATACATCTACTGGCATGCCAAGGTCTTTATTTTTTTCTTATGATATTGAAAGTTCTGTAAAGAGCTATTTTAGTTCAAGGTTTCAAGGTTTTTCTTTTCAACAAACATAAGATACTCTGAAGAAGAAAATAGAAGATGTTTTAGATCAGTAACAGCTGGTTGTAGAACCCTGAGAAATTTGTTCCTGCTAAAGAACAATATTAAAAACAAAACCCTTACTGTTTTACATATGAATTGTATAAAATTACCTTAAACATTTTGATTACTATATCATGTTAAATATATACTTGTTTTCACAAAATCTCTTTGTTTTTCCCTGGAAATTTTTTCTTTACAGGGTTCCAGCATTGTCTAGTCATATCCAATTTCCAAGGCTAAAAAAGCCCTTAAGTTACTTTCAATATGGATGTTAACCTGACCAGTACTCATGCTGTCTTAGCTTCTGATAACCAGGCTTATGTTCAAGTGTGAGTCTCCATTATAACTGGGTTTGTTTAATCTCCTCACCTGAGTTCTCAAACACAGTTTTCTATCTCTTCTTTCAAAGGTACTAATGTTTTCATCAAATAATGTCAACTTCCAACTAAAAATCATTAAGATTTTTAACTTGTCTCACTCTTTCTGAAATCAAGACTCTTCCAATCGCAGATTGCTCACATTCACATTGTATGCCATGAATTTTCCACTCGTAATGAGAAACTATTGTGATAAATATCAAACATGACTTTGAATGAAATGCAGAGCCATACAAGGCATACTCACTACGAGATTCCATCTTGAGTAATGTCAGAACCATTTCTGAAGCTAAGAAAGAAAAGATAATTTGGAGCAGAAATAACTATTTGGAAAAAAACCCCAAAAACCTCACCAAAGAAAAACTCCCCAAGAATGGCTTCTCACAGTGTTATCTCAAGCAGTAAAATCTGCTTGTTTAAGGACCTATTAATCATAGCACAAAATGATGCTTAATTTACATAGCTGAGCAGCGAAATATAAAATTTGGCTGAGGTAATGTGAACATTAATTAAGCAGCTCTTGTAAGTGGCAATGAGCTTCTCTGTTGTCCCTGAAATTTTTAGTGCATACCCAATAATTTCACATGGGATTTGGGATATCTTGCAGGAATTAGCTGGCACTTGTCTCCTTGTTTCTCATCTCTGTCATGCCCTTAATAATGCATGTTGCAGGGGACACGGTTCATCTCTGCCAGACCCTGTGGATGAGCCCTGAAAAGCTCTTCTCTCTTAGAAGTTGTAAGTTGCATCTGTCTGAAGTTTAGTATGTGCCTGTGATAATTTAAAGCCCGTGCTGCTGGGAGCAAGCTTGACAGTCCTGAGCCCCCAGAGACTGGCCCCATTCCCACAAGTTCCAGTGGATATGTGTGTTCCCAGTATACTGACAGCACCTGGCACTGGGATTGGAGCACCCACAGTGCTCTTTGCACTCCTGCAGCCTACTTCGATGTTATTTGCCTGCGTTTTATTTCAAAACAACATGATAAAATAAATCCCATGACACTGAAATTGTTGCTATATATTCCATGGCCACGTGGCACTTCAAGGTCACAGTGGAAGGATAACCTTGATCCCCACACTTCACAAAGACTGAGTCCCAGCCGGGACATTGACTGGGAACACTGGGACCTGTCTGTACAGGTCAACTGGTAAAGCAAATATTTTGCACAGATATTAGTTCATATTCACATAGGTTTTGGGGTGCTTTTTTTTTTGTCTTTAATTAGGGCAATTCATCTTCAGGAACATCTGAAGTTGCATAATAACGTGTTTTCATTTTAGTTCCTTTGAAGAGGTTGCAATTAGTGTATCGAGTTACCTAATGAATGATTAGAAGCAAATAATGGCTCACGGTTATTGTTTCTTGCTGAGGCAAACATCAATTCATTGTTTACAGTTCATTGTTGTTTTGAAGGTTATCTCAGCGATCACAAAGGTGAAAGATTGTTCTCTTTTGTTATGAAATGAAAGGTTTAGATTTTGGATTACAGACAAAGTGGCAGAAAAACCATCACTTTTTAGCAGAAAAAGTAACATGCTGCCAAATTGTTTTAGGTTAACACAAATCATTTACTTTGAACAACACCAGAATAAATGTTAGTGCAGGGACTGGATCTTGGATTTCTCATGCAAATTTCTGCCTATCTCTTTTGGACTGGTTCCTTAAGTTATCTTTAGCATTGGTTATACCATCAGTAGGAAGCTACTCTAAATACAGTAATCATTGAAAGAAGGAATGTTGATATTTATCCCAAAAACTAATCATTGGAAAGCCTCTGTAACAAAACTATTTCTCTTCTCTGGTAGCTGGATTATATTATTGTTTTGGAAAAGTAATATTGCAAATAATATTGATCATTATAAATCTTTGCATTCCATATATGATTCTGTGTCTAATACCTGGATTTTAGCTTTGCATTAAAACACACCATCTAGCAAAAGGTTGACCTCTGTCAGGATCAAGTAGCATCTTTTTAAATCACTGGTAATTTAAAGCTTCAAACTGATTATAAAAATGGCAGACACAGAATTTCTGTCCCCAGAATTACAGTATTTGGGTCAAGGCCACAATATATCCCTTGCTTGAGCAGATGTAGTAACATGAGAGACATTTTAGTAGTTAACCATTTATTTAAGGTAAACTTTTTTTTACCACCTTTTTGTTTCACCCATTGAGAGAAATCTAGAGACACACTTCGAATCACAGACTGCTGTGCTATATTGGTGGAGAATAATCTTAAAGGCTTCCTAAATCAGAATTCTGTGTAGGCATATGATAAACTTCAGCATGTGGGTTTCTGGGTGCAGTAGTTACATCACTATAAACAACATAAATATTTGACATAAATATTCATTTACATTTCATTGCTCTTGTATCACCAACTTGACAGGTGTTTGCAAATGCTTTGAAGATAAACAAAGAAGCAGCTATTAAATAGGGTACATATAAGTATTATTTCTCATTAAGGTGTCCCAAGCAACTGGTAAGGGGAATGTGGAGTAAATCCCACAAAACAAGGAGCAAGTACAGTCTACCAGGAATACAGATGTTTGTACGCATCTGAAACAGGTTTGATTTGTGCCAAAATTGCATTTATGGCTTAGCTGTTGCCCACAGCTGTCTTATTTGCTGTACGGGGCACAGAAAACAAAATCCAAGTCCTGAAGAAAATTATAATCTCACAGTAGCAAGAGCAAGAAAAAAAAGGTATGAAAAGATGGGGTGAAGAGATAGAGTAGCTAGCTGAGGTGACACAAAACTAGTTCCATGGTTATGGTATTGTCAATTGTTTATCCTTAGTCAGACTGTAAATCAGTGAAGGATCTCTAAATACCAGGACTAATTTACCTTCCTCCTGTCCCCTTCTTTTTTTCTCTTTCTGCTGTGACAATAAACCATGTGAACTAAGTATATTTCTGATAGCTGTAATTAACATCTTGAGCTTCTTTAAGAGAGGGGGAAGAAAACCCCACCAAAGCAAAACCCCGACAAAAATGATCTATTTTTGTATGAAAAGTCTCATGTAGCCCAGAACAACATCTTTGCAGCTAAGCATAATGAAAGTTCACTGTCCTGCCAACAGGCACTACTTGAGGGATCTGCCTTTGGGGTGGATAATAACAAATCCTATGCAAAAAATCACATCATGCATGTGTGCACTAAAGCTACTCAACAATTAGCAGAACAAGCACTGGCTACTCTGGGAAGGAAAATGCATGATGGGTATTAATTAACAAAGAGAGGGTCTATCATGTTTGCTCACTGCTGGGTGAAATATCATAAACATAGGCATGGTGAGGTCCATTGCTGTCTCAGAAGCCTGACATGACTCTCATAAAGCCAGGGAACATGCCTTGAGTACTTGATGTTTTCCAGGTAGCACAAGCAATGTACAAAGTAAGGGTTTGTGGGTTTTTTTAAGCCAAGGTACTTTTTGTTTGTTCTTGGTATGTGGAGCACATATAGCATTGCAGGCAGAGTATCTGCGTATCTCTGCTGTTGCTACAGTGTGGAGCTTCAAGCTGTGCACTTGGTCTCTAACTCTTTCTTCACACTCCGTTTCTGGTTAATAAATGAAGCACAGTGTCATTTCCATCTTGCACTGGTAGGCCACGTCCCTCTCTGTGCAGCAGTCATGGAAGCAGTAGGGATCTGGGGAGGGGATGGCGGGGCCATCAGCTGCAGAAACACCCTTTGGTTATGGGGCACAAGACCACCTTTCTGCAGGGACGCCACAACATTCATGGCCTCATCCTGAGTCCTGACGGACCATGACTGCGGATGCTGCAGGAGCCTGTCTGCCGGGTGCCACTGTCTCTGCTCAGGTGGGCACCCTTCCTGCCAATGCACATGGTTGTTTCCTGGGAAAAAGAAGAGCCCAGGGGGTAGGTTTTAAGAGAAACATCTTTCATCTCAGCTGGTGTGGAAGAGAAATGATGAAGCTGTTACATTAGCATCTATCAGAAATAGAGAATAGAATATATTTGAGGGGAGTGTAAGGAAGAGTTTACACGTATAATACCTCACTAGTTTGGAAACCTGCCAGGGCTACAGGTTGACTTTTATTGCTAATCTTCCATTAATATGCCTTCTCCCATCCAAATTCCTTCACAATTTTGGCTTCTGTAAGCTCTTGACAGTAAGTTCTGCAGTTGGATTTTGAGTCAGGCTAACAGCAGTTCAAATTTGTCACCAGATACTTTCACTGCACCTCCCATACCATTCATGACTTTCTACTATTTCCCTGCCTGCCATTTCTTTCATCCTGTTTCCCCATCTACTCATGTGCTTTCCAAACAGAGGCTGTATGTGGAGGCTTTTTGGTACCCCAAATCATCCCTGCTGCCTTTCTTCATATCTTTGCTGTTTGAAGAGGTCTTGCAGGGCTGCATGCCATATCCAGGATGTGTCACATTGTGAATTTATGCAGGGATCCAAGGAGAGAACATTTTCCCCGTGCCTTTTCTAATAATTCTAAATGTTTCATTTGCCTCTTCGACTGCTGCAGGGCATTGAACTGATGCTTCAAAAAGAAGTCTGTCCTCAGTGACTTTAAGATCTCTTTCCTGAGTATATAAAACAAAGGAAGTTTTAACAATAGAGAAAAAGACACAGCAGTAACTTATTAAAAACACCACAACAGTGAGTCACCAGTATAAACATGCAAATAAGCTAAACACTTGCTGTATCTGCATCTGCAGCTCTTTGCAATTTTGCCACAGAACATCTCCTGACCAACTATTTTTTTCTTTTTCTTTTTTGTGAATGCTTTTTTCCCCTTTGGGTTTCCATTGCCTTTGGCAAACAGCTTGTTTCCACCGGCTGATGATGCCACTGGGAGAAGTCTGTCTCGTGCTTTTTGTCCAGTGCTGGTACACTGTTCCTGCCCTGGGCAAGCCCAAAGGATGTCACCCAGCCTACCACTGAAATCTCATCTCCCTGTGTGTAAACAAGGGTGGCAGAGGGAAGGACGGAGAGTTACTATAGCAGTTGACTCTGCTTTGTTTCTTCTTCCACTTGTATTTGAATGACACGATCTGCCACCAGGCTGCTTTTCTCTTATTCCACACCTGAGACCTACAGCTTCTACATCTCATGCAGTGAGCATCAGTTCTGTTCTCCTCTGGTGATGTGTGAGTGCCACTTTGTCTGGGTTGTCTCTCCCCGTGCCACCAATATCTGGTGTCTTCTGCATTCTCATCTGCTTACAGCATCTGTGCCTCTTGCAAAGCTCAGCTGGCATCAGAGCCCTGAGTCTACATAAGTTGATTTTGCTCTCATTCCAGTATGGATATTACAGATCGTAGTGCAGAGATGTTACAGCAGGGATTAGCTCCTCCCTAGGTACCTCTTCCTTTTTGCCACAGACTGCCCTATCCTACAGTAAGCAAAAATGGCTGTTGGGTAAACCTCAAATTCGTATTGACTGTGTCTGTGGGTCTAAGCATGCATCACCCAGCATGCTCCAAGCTTTGACCCCAAGTACTCAGGTTGAGGATCTGTTGGGTAACACCTGTGTATTGAAATCAGGACATAGAAAACAAGGGGTAAGGAGAAAAGGTCTGTTTAATACCCAAGTCTTGCCCTAATGTGAAGATCAGATGTGGGCACTGTGTGTATCCAGGTTATAAAGTCTCTCCAGGTTTCTAACAAGTCCTTTTTAATTGTCTACTAATAATACGATATGGTTGTGTCACCAGGATTTAAAAGGATTTTAACCAAAGCAGTCCTGCATCAGCATGCACAGAGTCATCTATGCAAAAGAATCAGTTTGTTCCCACCCGTCCTCTGATTCTTCAGGTAGCAGCAGAGCTTTTCCCCATGAGCTTCAGCATCAATATGCTACCGTAAAATGAACCTTATAAATAGTACATTGCCACAATTAATATCAGTGCTTCAACCCACTTTGCAAACGTGCTCTAGGTCTGCCTCACAGTTCTTCACAAGTGGATGAAGGGAGAGAAGCACGTAAGCTTATTTTTAACAAACACGCTTGTCTCTATCACAACTGTAACAGAGGTATCGTTAGCAGCACTTAGATTTTTAGGTTTAGCATTTTGTTTTCATAGATGCGTTATCAAATTATGCCTTAACATAGACTCAAGTTGGCCAACACACAGTTCAAGCCTGCAGGCTTGACTCACACAATATTTTCCTGTGACATGTATATGAAATCCAAAGTTCCTTGTAACCTTGATCCTGTCTAAACAGTTCTTACAAGGTGAGGAACAGATGCACAACCCTCCAGGGCAATGTGGTTATACAGGGAAGGTGCCATATACTGCGTTGTGTTCCTGAGAACAGTCTGTTGGCTTTGATTTACTGCCACAAATATGGACTATTCCTTTGTGCTCTGAGATCGGAAACCAAGCAAAGTACCATGTGAGGCATGTGACACACCAAAACCTGCTGTTTCTCCTGGCTTGGATGGTGCTACTCAGAGCTGAACTTCTTGGCCTCCCTTTCCTTTTCCGTTACTGTTACCACTTAAGTGAAGATGGTGCCTGATGTGTCTGAAGCTAATTTATGCTCTCTAAAAAGAGGAAGTGTACTGCAGCACGCAGAGGCAAGACTCCAAAAACCAGTCTGGAAGTAAAGGTTGATTTTTGCTTAACCAAAGCATCCTCTGTCTTGAGCACCACTAGAAACAAGTGTGTCCATCCTCCTAGCAGAACATGAAACCGAGGCATAGGACACTGCTCAAGAACTCAGCACTTTGGCTTTGTTTAGATGAATACCTCCCACTGAAATCAATGGGAGTAAGTTCTATATATATTACTGAAGATCAGGGCCATTGAGGCAAGGCAATCTTAAGAAACCATCCAGTGAACCTTTAAAACTGTTTTCTATTAGAGTTAAGCTGTAACTAATGCTCTGTTATGATGGTATACTGGAGTCCTTGGAGACTCTTTAAGTACCCACTTAAGGGAAAAGCTGCTTAATTCTAGTGTGCAGTGAGTATTTGGGCAGTCCTTGCCTCTTTCCCTGGACTCTCAAGTGAGTCATGTAGTCTTACTGTCTCTGTTCCCACCTGCAAAAGTGGGAGAAAGTGCCATAGAGTAAAGCACGTGGGAGTGCTCAGACACTGTGATGATTATGACAATGAGGAAGGAACATTTTAAGCATCTGGATAAGTCTGAGCTCAATGCTACAGGAGGGCAAGCGTGGCATTCATGCCAGGTGGTATTTGTGTGGCAGCCCTTCCCATTTCCCACTTCTTCAGTCTGGAAATCATAGAATAGTGATTTCGCTCAGGGATTTTTGTTGCCTCCTATTGACATTCTTTCCAGGTTTAGTGCTCTGTTTCTGAGAAATTATTTAAAATAAGTTAGACTGTGATGTAAAAATTTTATCTCAAGGCTATTCAATGTATCGATGGATTTCTTTATTCTGGGTACAAATTAATAGCTCTTTCCAAAACAGTTACTGCTGGGAACTCTCGGGTTTTTTTTTCATTTTTTTATTTATTCATTTCCGAGGTTCAAGACAGGTTGGGGCAGAAACAAAGAGAGGGACCATATGGATTTTTTACTGAACTGCCTTGTCTTTCAATCTGGGATATCTGCTTACAATGCTAGCTATTCTGTGCAGAACTGGGAGAAATATTCATCCAGGTCTGGTATTCATATACTATCACATACTTACAGACATATTAAGAATGGTCAAGTCTTACACCCCAGAGTACAACTCAGTTGACTCCCACCACTTCCACTGTACAACCTGATGCATGAGCATCATCCTTAAAGCAGGAAGACCAGTGCAAGCTTTATGTGTACAGTGTGCCTGAACTCTGTCACTCTCCCACTGTCCTACTGGAGATCAGTTTGACCATTTCTTCTAGACAGTGGCCCTATCCTGTCAGTGCTCCCTGCCTGATGTCATCCAGGATCTACCTGAGGTTTGCAAAACATGGGCTCAGGGAACCAAGCTGAAGGTTTCATGCTGCTTACGCACCAAGGTCTTTCCTGCAGTGTGCTCCTGTATAAATGTGGGAATTCAAAACAAGTGTTGTGAGCCATGTTCCAGCCTGCATGCCTGGGCCTGCTGATACAGGCTGTTATTTGGCTAGCAGCACTAATCAATCAGGCTTCAGGAGTGGACAGGAGTATTTTCAGCCAGCAGGCTGAGCCGTAAAATCTAAAACTCAGCAAGAGGTTCTTATAAATAGCATGAAACAAAGTAGTGAAAATTAATCTTGTGTATCTGCGGGGGGTTTTTAGGTTAGATCCTTTTTCAAGATAGAAAACAAAGGTCTATTTGTGCTGCAGTCATGAGGGTTTTTCACTTTGACTTATCACTTGTAAGTGATTTCAGAGAGAAAAAATGAAAGGTTAATAAGAAAAAAGAAAGAAAAAAATCACTCCTGCCCTCTCTTCTTTCTTGTTGCTGCAGCCTTGGCTAGATCATGGCAGCACAAAGAGTCGATGTGGCATTTGGCACAGCCAAGGTGATGAGGAATGTTGGCAAGGGCGAGTGGGCAATGAGGTGGCGGAGGGTCGGTATGTGTGGTGCATCCTAAAGAAGATCAGCCACTGATGAAGCAATTTTTTCTTCTGCCAACAGCTGATCCAGTTTGCAATTCCTGCCCATACCTCCTGCCTCCTCAGAAAAGACTGATATCTCACCTCTGTGCTGGAGGCCAATGAGCTCTTTGTGTAGCTGCCATCTAATCACGCCAGTGGAAACCTGGAGGGAGAGCAGGACAGCTGTGGGGATGGAGGAACATCTTAAACCCTTGATCATCAAAATAATGATGGACAGTTTGTTTCCCATTCAGCAGCTCTTGTTAACGGGAGGAACCAGATGATGAAACTGACCTTGATTGTATAAGCAGGGAGTAACATTGACAGCTGGGATCCACCCACAAATTTGGGCATAAAGGTTGAGTTTTGTAGCCTTTTCTGTAGTATGTTCAAAAGTACAAACACAGGGACACCAGCTGTGTAGGAACCTGGACAGGTAGTAGAGGTACCGGCCATAAAAGCACTCAGGAAATAGAGCTGAGCCTGGCGGCACTTCTCCAGGAGCCTCCAGGAATCTCAGCAGGACGGGGCTTTTAGGGAGTGTCAGCAAAAGGGAGATTATGTCCCTCAGAAATTATTTATGTTTCTTTAGTAGTTTCCAAGTGAATTTCAGATTCAGCTCCATGCTACTATCAATTTATGAATTAAGCTATGAAATAGGTGCTAATGCAAAGGAAGGAGAAGCAGCTGTACTCACAGTTACTGTGCCAGCATTTTCTAACCTTTTGAAATCTTTTACACTGGGTGTCTAATGCTGGCAGTGTCCAAGAGAGAAAGGGAAGGAGGGTACAGTATAAAAAAGATGTTTTTGTTGGCATTGGTTCTTCCATCAGCATCACCAGTGGCTGAAGCGTGCATGTTACTCTATACAAGAAATAGGGATCAAAGAGTGAAAAAAGCATTTAAGAGAAAATAAGCTATCAGTTCTCCTTCCCTGCCTTTCCCTTCCTGTCCTTGGAAGATTTTTATTAGGCTGCTGTCTGACAAGCCTGAAGGAAAGACCTCTGTTGTTCATCTCAGCCTTATGGATTTGTGCCAGGTTTCTGTTCACATTTATACTGACTTGTCCCTAGCATGATAGAAAAAATATCCTATTTTTAGCAAACAGAAAGATCTAGCATATGGCATGCAGTCTATCATCCTGAGTGCTGGATGCCACATTGCATAAAAGGAGCAGGGTCATTTGGGATCACTGCTTGGATGGGAAGACCTCCAAGGACAATCTCTGTGGTATCAGTGTTTCAAGAGGTGATGTTATTTCTTTTGAGCCTGTGCATCAGCTTGTTTAATGACACTAAAATCTTTCATGTGAAACAAAAGTCATGGTCCTCACTACTTTAGATCAGGTTTCAAGTTTTACAGCATCCGCAATGAGTTTTCAAAAGGGTGCCTTTGCCTCCTCAGATGATGGTACATCTCCTGAAAAGCTGTCTAAGCACTTACTCATTATCTTGGGAATTCTTTGTTGAGTCTGATTCTGGAGGATATGAGATATTTAAGGAAAAATGAGTGATGTGTCCTTATGATGATATGGTGTGTCCTTACTTAACTATACCCACCCTTATACCTTTGACATTATCCCCTACTTCTTAAATATGTTGCCCAGAAAACAAAGGCACCACAAATGCATTGGTTAATACCACCATAAAATTGGTGTATTATCATGCAAAAGCTAGGGAAAAGGATATTTTGACCTAATTTCTCAGGTGTGTGGATCTAGCAGAGCACATGCATGATGTGGATGTTTGGTGATGTCTGTAGATGTCACTGCTGTGGCCTGATCAGGAGCTAAAGGGTGATGGATACATAGATGGACTGAAGTGCTCAACTCTGATCTCCTTTACCATTAATTTTTTTTTGTTTAGTAGACCCAGAAGTCCAAGATTCACCAACCCACAGTGATTGGATGTGATATTAAACCAGTAACTTCTAACTGTATCATCATCCATACGCTTTCTAGATGGCATCTAATTGTTCAGGATAAAATGTCTGTCATGTAGACTCAGCCTGTAGTTTAGCTATTTGAGGTCTCCTTCTTTAGATATTGTAGAGATGCTGACATATGTCAGGCCATCTTGTCCTAAAATTTGCCTATTCCTAAAATAACAGTTATATGAATTTTGCTTTGGAAGTGACCACTGATTATGAAGATAGTCTGACATTGCTAGTTTGGGTTCAAATGTTTTCTATAGAGCTCTTTATGTTTCAAGTGCAAATGGTAAGAGTAGATGAGGTAAATCTTATTTTCTTGCCATGTAAGTCCTGCAGACTCTAAATATGGAGGCATTTAGAGGTATTTATGAGCAAAAACTTCCCAAGCATTACCTAATTTGGAATGATTATGATAAATTGATATTCATAAATATTTGTTAAGAATTTCTGCCTTCCTAAGAGAAAGGTGACAAATGAAGCAGAGTGGCCTTTTTCTCTTTCCTTTCTTTCCCACCTTGTCCTTCTCTTGCCACTGTATGGAAAGAAATATCCCTATTTCTTCCCAATAGGTGCCTTTACAAATTTCTTTCAGCTGCATATGATGCTATTCCCTAGCTACTGTATAAGGTGATTTCACCTTAATAAAAGCAGTATAAAAGTTCACTCTTTCACAAGCTGCATGATGACATTTTTTTCTCCTGTATAGAAACTCTCACATGTGGCTGAGTTTCCTAAAAATACTGGGGGTTTTATTGTTCTCATTAGAAGGGATTTTTTTCTTTCTTTGAGGGCTTTGGGAAGTTTTCTGTTTATTTCTTCATTTGGTTCATGGACACGTGCAAACCTGTTCTGTCTACAACTTCCCTGCATAAACCTCACACATTGGTGTTCCCTACCAGGTGTATTTCCATCCCCTGTGAAAGGTTTCTGCCTCACCTCTGGCAGTAATTTGCAGACCAAAACTTCTAGCACTATGTGTCAAAATAACCCTAAACCAATTTTTACCGTCCTTAACGTGCTGAGTTAGAACTTTGTGGTCATGGTGATTGAGGAGCTGTTATTAAAGCAGCTGTGTCGCGCCTGCAACACAAATCAAGGGAAGGTCTGGAAGGAGAAAATGTAATGCTCTCCCAAAATGAGCCACCCTCACTTTTAATGCAGAGCTCCAGGCTTACACAGTGCCTCTGTTTACACTGATAGTGAGACACTGGCCTAAATCTGCCACCTGTATACACGCTATGGATAAATACCCTGTATGCACTACAAATTCTGTACAAAAAGCTCCAGTTGACCCCAGAAGCTGTCCAGCCTCATCTGGGAAGTTCTGCTGAACTGCAGGGTTTGCTCCTAAATCTTCCCACCAGGCCTGTCTGTGCCTATGTTGTGTTTAGAACACACTTGAAAACTGCAGGCTATGAGCAGTTGCTGTCAGCAAACACCAGGACTGCATCTCCTGCCTCTGATTTTCTTCCCTTCTGCATCTGACTTCTTGTCCCTGTTGCCCACTTTTAGAAACAAGCCAGAAGAAGATACAAGATTGTATGTTTCACAGTAAATATCTGTTATTAATGAGGGAAAAGACACTTAACAGTTTCATGTGGGTGAGAACAGTTCTCAAAGTTAATCTGAAACAACTAGACCAATAGATTGGTAAACTTACCTTTAAGACAATTTGCATAGGCATTCAAACATTAACACCTTAGCGTTGCTCTCAGAGGGGCTTCACTCTCTGCTTAACATCAGGAGTGTGTACTGAGATTTTGTAACCAGAAAATACAGCATGTCTTAGAGATGGAGACATTCCTAAATGCCTGAGTTAACCTCAAGTGAGATATGCTTAAACACAATAGCAGATCCAATCAAAGCACCTTATCTGCTCTGAGGTTTGTTGTTAAGGCTTCTCTGTAATCTGGAGCCTTTTCAACTTCTCCTTTGTAAACTCCACACCCTCTTAGTTCCCCCACTGCCCTGATGTCTCCTTTCAGCAACAGCAAATGCTGTTTTCTTCTTTTTTGTCTGTTTCTTCAGCAAATTCTCATTATCCCTCCTTGCTTTTCCACGAATCTTGAAAGGCAACTAGGTGGCAAGTAGTTATTGTAGATGCCCATCATGAGGCCCATTGGTTCTGCCAGCTATTCCTGCACCCCTTTGATGCTGTTGAAGTCTAATTCCTTGTGTGAGGGAGGCTCCACTCCCCAGAGCACATTGTGCATCCCAGAGAGAACAAGCTCTGATTGTGCTGCCAGTCAAAGCACAGTGGAGATGCTGCTGGGGCTGATAATGGGAGATATAAGGGTGGCTGAGATCACAGACTGAGGAGGGGAAGGAGAGAAAGACAGACAAACCATGTTGGAGTTCAGTGGCTGAGAAGAATAGCCAGGCTCAATTGGGAGATAGTGGAACAGAAAAGGAGTTTCCATAGAGGTGGTGGAAAAGAAAAGGAATGGCATTTTATCAGTTCAATAAATGGCTGGGATTTTTCTTTAAGCGTTGACAGACCTTCTGTTTTTTGGACTGGTTCATTGGCTTCTAGCCCATTTATGCTCCAAGGCAAGTTACAGCTTGCAGTGCTTTAAGGCAGAGAAAGCATGTTAAAAATACCAGCTTTTAGGATTACCAGATGAGTTCAATATGGGTAAAAATTAAGATTTTTTTCTCTTTCTTCTTCTCTTTCTCTTTCCCCTTCCTACTCCTTCCTCTCTCTCTAAGGGTGGGTAAGCAGCTTCACTTAGCAAGCTAAAAATCAAACAACTTTTTTTCCTGTTTTTGAAAACGTTTCCAGCAGGGGAAAGGCCTTTGAACAGGGGCAAGGCCATCAGCCATTACAGGGACAGAGTGGAATAAGGGGTTGTGAAAAGGTTACGGATGAGCTGAAAGACTTATATTTAGAAACAAAATAAGATGAGAAATTCCTTGAATACTGGGTTTTAAAAAATAATTTCAGTGGACTTTTCCTAACTTTTCATTGTAAGTTTTTCCATGCTCTGTATCCTTTACATAATGTATTTCTGTGTAATTTTATGCCATTAACCAGGTGTACTGCGAAAAGCTGTGTTGACTTTCAGGTCCATTGAATTTATCCAACAATAAAGATATGGCAACATACACCATACTGTGCAATTAATACAAACCTGAGCTATAAAACTAGGCTTCAGGTTTAAATCTCTGCTTTTTGGAGGTGACAGGATTTGAGATTCTCTTCTTATCATTTAATAGGACTGAGAATGAGGCAATTAATTACAGCTGAGCACATATGAAGAGGGTGAGAAAAGATGAGTGCAGGCCATCTTCAGTGAAATAAAACAAATTATAAACTAAATTAAAATGATAAAATAAGGCATAGTTTAAAAGGTAGATGATAAAGAGATGGAGGGAATGACAACCCTCAAAAAAAGTTCTTTGAAGACTCAGATTTTATTTTCAGTTCTTTCCTAAGCTGCTTCTAGAATGCTCTAGAAATGACCCCACTTCTGCACTTTCTATATCCTTGGGATTCCATCCTTAGTCTGACAGCCTGACACTTAGGTCTGAATACATGCAGGGAGGATACAAATGTCAGTGGGGATCTCTAATAATGAAGTATGGTAGAGAGGTTAATAGGATGAATGATCAATTGTGTTCCAGTTCTTACTTTATATTAAATACTATATCCATTCACCTCCCTTCACAGGCTTTTCTTTGTAATGTTATAGTGCTTTGCTCTTCAGACTTACTTCAGCTCTGTGTCTGGAAATCACCTAGCACAGTTAAAGGAATGGGGCAATATGAATGATAAATTCCATAGATATGAAAGGATATGCTGAAGAAATGTGTGTACATTTTCTCCCTTTGCATATACCTTCTTTACACTATGTACTTCAGACTGATTAAATATTTCAATCGAATTCACTGGCTAATGTATCCCATGAAAAAAAACCCAAACCAATTCGGAATATTATTCCTTTATCATATCCACTCCTTTTTAAAACTATATTTGAATTACATACTGAATTTTGGCGTTGAATTTTGTGGCATTTACCAGATGACTAATCCAGTCAAAATCTCTTTATTGCAACTAATTTGTGCTGGAATGATCTGTAATGCAATGGCAGAATTAGTTTGTGACATAAATATATGCATCTGCATTTACATGCAGGCATTTCAGTTCTGCCATCTGACACCTCCTTCAGCAGAAAGTTCTCTCCTTACTCCTTAAAACATTGACCTATGGCATGTTCAACATTAAACAGATTTGCAGATGGATCTCTTGAGACCACATCTTCCTCTAAAATAAGCAGAATTCAACTTCTTTGAAACAAATCCTTTGGGAAGTTGTGGCTGCCCCATCCCTGGCAGTGTTCAAAGCCAGGCTGGAAGGGACTTTAAGTGGAAGGTTTCCCTGCCTGATGGCAGGGGGGTTAGAACTAGATGATCTTTTAGGTCCCTGCCAACCCAAACCTTTCTATGATTCTATAACTTCTGCCACCTCTCTCATACCTTCCACAGTAGTTTATGATGGGGTTGTTACCAGTTATTTTGGTTTTAAATGGGGATATATTGGACAAAAAATGGAAGGCCATTTCAAAAAACAAAACAAATGAATTTGTAAAAGTATGAATGTGCAAGAAAGTCACTAACCTTGGTAATGCCTCTTTAAAATTTTACTATGGTACGTTTGGTGTAGTGCTTTAATTTGTATCTGCACAGTGTCTGTTCTGACAGGTCAGCCCTTAGAAGTTATGGTGAACCACATCTGAGATTAGTATCCAGGCAGTTAATTCAGTGAACAGCAGTAAATATTACCCATTAACTACAGATGAATTAGTGACATTATTGAACTAGTGTGAACCATGATTTCTGGGAGATACACAGTTGCACAGGAGTGGCGCTGCTGATAAACACATTTTCTTATTGCACTTTACAGCAAAGCACAGCTATTTGAACAACTTGGGCTTGTCAAGAAGTTACACCACCAAGCAGGTCTCTTCATGCCTTAGATACACCAAAACTTGAGGAAAAAGTGTTGTTTATAAAAAAGAGAAAATATGATATGTGATTGCATGGTTCTTAGAAGCAATATTAATGCAGGTGGTTAGCCCTGGTTTTGCCTCCAGCAGTAACTATAAGCCGAGATGGCTGTGTGCCCTGTTGTTTGAAGGGCTGTTACTGGAAGAGCAAATTCCAGCCTAATACCCTTGGATGTTGTTAGAGACTCTATCTGATCCCAAGATAAAAAAGAAAATAAATTGTGCATAACCTCTGCATAGATTCATGTTTTGTTTCACTTCCACGTGCTTTTCTTTCTATCCTTTTCACTGGTAGACCGAAAATCTTTCTCAGATATAGTTGTGTTTGTGCATGTGGTGGTATAAGCTAGGACAGACTTAATTTTCTCTGTAGAAGCTGGTAAGGGGCTGTGTTTTGGATTTGTGCTGGAAACAGTGTTGATGACACAGGGATGTTTTTGTTACTGCTGAGGAGTGCTTACAGAGTCAACACCTTTTCTGCTCCTCACATCACACCACAGTGAGCAGGCTGGGGGTGCACACGGAGTTGGGAAGGGACACAGTTGGGACCCCAACTGACCCAAGGGATATTCCACACCGTGTGGTGTCATGATCAGCATATAAAGCCAAAGTAAGAAGAAGGAAGGAGGGGATGTTCACAGTGGTGGTGTTTGTCTACTGTTACATGTGATGGAGCCCTCCTGGAGATGGCAGAACACCTGATTGCAATGGGAAGTGGTGAATGAATTCCTTGTATTGCTTTGCTTGCATGCATGGCTTTTGCTTGTCTTACTAAACTGTCTTTATCTCAACCCACAAGTTTTCTCAGTTTTACTCTTCCTATACTCTCCCCCATCCCACCTGCGGTAGGAGAGTGTGAGTGAGTGGCTGTGGCAGGCAGGGGTTAAACCACTGCATACAGGAAGAATGATCTTTTTTTCTGATTTTAACCTTTTAACAATAACCGTTGAAGATCCCACAATACCTGTTGCAAGCAGGAGACTGCCAGCTGCCATGGCCTGGATAGGATCCACCAGGGCTAATTACATTTCACTTAACCAAAACTTTCCATAAACCTTCTGATTAAAGGTTGTTACATATTTCTCCTAAAATCCAATTGTGTTGTGACAGCATCATCTCCATACTCCAACCAAAATGTTCTTTAATAGGGTGTGAGTTATCGCCCACATATGCAGCTGTTAAGAAAGCACTTAGAAGCCTTATGGAGGGAAAAGCACATAAT
The DNA here is from genome assembly GCF_000696875.1 of Nestor notabilis. Taxonomy (NCBI): domain Eukaryota; kingdom Metazoa; phylum Chordata; class Aves; order Psittaciformes; family Psittacidae; genus Nestor; species Nestor notabilis. Next base: position 70,126 of record NW_009915012.1, on the reverse strand, counting down.
GTCACACACACACACACAATTCCTGAGTGAAATTATCATAGAACAAGGGCAATAAGCAACTAGTGTCAATAAAGTTAATATATCTCTGTATTATCACTGTTTCTGAGTCTTATTGTGGCAGGTATCATGCAAGCACAGCATAAAATCTGCTCTGATCCCTGTGTCTGTAGAAGTCAAAAGAAAACTTATTTGCCAGAGGGACTTGATTTTTGGATTTGGCCTTTTCTTCAACTCTTTTATATTAATGATATTCTATCATTTTTTTGTCCAAATATTTTTCGTATTTGATATTTCATATCAAAGATGATCCTGTATGCTAAGGATGGAAACTATAATCTCTCTCTTCCTGTCCTGTAGCGGCAGACAGGACCTTCTTTCTTTCTGTTAAGTGAGAGAAGTTGTTGTGCACCAGAATCCAGAGGAAAATCCTGTCCTGAAAAAGACTTGATCTGATGAAGTGGGACTGCCCACACAACAGTCTACTGCCATCAAAAAGGATCAATCTCACAAAAAATATATCTTCCCACCCATAAAAGGGGTTTCTGCTCTTCGTAGCTTCTGTGCAGCAGATGAGAAAAAGTTCAAATGAGGGAACAAAATGCTCTGAATTACTGCATGACTTCCTTTCCGAGGAGGAAATACACTCATGGGGAAAAATTACCTCCAGCTTCTCTTTCTCAGAAGTTTCCAGATTTTTGGTGAGCAAGTGCAGAGGAAACAATAACTACTAACGAATCAAGAACTATTGATGCAAAAACCATGAACAGTGGCCCACAAACTTACACCCTGGGGATCTCTGGGTGCACGAAATCATGTTTTCATAAGAAGTGGGTGGTTTTACTGACAAGATGCTTATTGTTAACAACCTCATCTTTGTTTTAGGAACGTTATTAGTTTTTTGAATATTTACAGCTTTGTCTAGCACTGCGTTGCAATGGGTTTTGACCATGATTCAGAAGTTATTTGAGGACATGCCTACAGCTCTGTGACCTCATGTATTCCATATGACCAGGCCCATCAGCAGTGCTTATTCATATGAATAAATAAGTGCAGGTCTGTGTGCCTATAATTGGGACTATCTTGACAGATTCAGCTAAAGGGGTGTTTCAGACTAATAGAACTTGAGTAAACGGTAACTTGCTGGACTTGGTTATGCCTTTTCATGTTATTTTTGTCTTCCTACTAAAGATTAAGCTAGATATTAAAGACTGATTGCAGGGATATAGAAAACAAATGTGGAAAATGAGCCAGCTGGAAAGGGAAACTGGTAAATTTTCAATAAATTGTGATTCTTCATTATGTAAGGTGTAATACTGACCCCAAATATGAAATACTATAGCCTAAACTGAGTAATTTAAAGGAGAAACATATGCCCAGTTATCATTCAGACATTCAGGCATCTCATTACATTATAGCAATATTTCTTTTGTCATAATTCAGCAGAAAATTCTATTTGCAGTAGAAAATTAATTTTCCTAATTATGATCTGCTACAGACATTATAACAATTTATCATCAACATAAATTATCAAGAGGTGTTACATTGTGCAAAATTGTTTAACATGCAGTCATACTTTATAGAAAATACAGAATCTTCTCATATTCTTTATCTCTGTGTCCCTCTATGGGAATTTTGTTTATTTATAGTGGCAGAGGAAATAGAGTAATTTTTTGTTATTTGACTTTCAGGTGCATTGATTCTTGCCTATTAACTCTTTGAATGAAATTCTAATGCTTTTTTTCATTTATTTATGTCTTGCCAGATCCTAAAGACGTTTAGCTCTCACCTGTTTAAAGATTTAATATACTGACCTTTTTATCTGACAGTGTATTTATTTGCCTTGCTTTTCCACTGGTAGAATAACTGTTAATAAAATACATTCAAAATATTTTTAATTATTAAAGTTGTCCCTTGAAATGCAAAACCACTTAGTTTTAAGAACAGCAACTATGCCAGCAATTCAGCAATGTGCTTGAGTAGGTATTTAAGTAATGAGATAGATAGCCCAGGAATGTGATGGAGTCTTCTGTAGTGAAGGTTTTTAAGACTGATGGTTGAATAACCATGTGGGAATGATGACATGGAAATAGCTGATTCGTGGCAGGCTGGAGGCAGACAGCTTAACTAAGTGATCATTTTGTCCAGCTGACATTCTCACCCGTCCAGTTCTCTGTGTGAATAAACTCCAGTGCAGGAAAAACAACTAGGCGGTGTCTCAAAGAATTTGAATTAAGTATGTCTGGCATTTGAAGTAAGTCTGACTCAGGAAAGCAGATGGAATAAGTTTACTACCCCTTAAATGAGCACTGTTTGGTGTGATGTATCCAGGGTTGAATATGAACTCAAAAGAAGGAAAAGCCTGAAAATATTAATCAAGACACTGAGTTCAAAGGATATTTGGAATATCTTGCATTCGGTTTATATTAACCAAAAAAAATGGAAGGTGATTTTTAATCTTATGGGCAGTGTATTTTTTTGTTCACTAACGCCTCAAAAGCAGCAAGTCCTGAATAAATGGATGACATGAGGAAAAATGAATGAAGGGTTCTTGTATAAAGAAGGCTATAAATTACACCAATTCTAATTTAATAGCAGAATAATAATAAGCTTTAATAAAATTGATTCTTGTTTGTTGTACGTGTTACCCAGATGTAAGGGTAAGATACAGTCCTCAAAGAGAGATCTGGACAATAGTATGCACCACAATGGAATATTCACGGATCATGATAACGTACAGTGCTGTTTGTTAATTTTTGTACTGAAAGCAGTAAAGCTATTTAAAAACAAAAGTCACAGCTGATGAGTTTCAATCTGTAGTTCAGTTCCTTTTAATTGAAAGCTCAATAGACGAAAGCCTACAGTAAGTTTATCTTCTGGGCCAATGGAGCGTGACATTTCATTTGTTAAAAGTAACTCAAAGGACTGCAAAATAACAATTACAAATTTTAAAGTTAAACAATGAAACAAGTTTGTTTGAAGATATTTGCATTCAGATCAATCCAAAATGGTGAAGTATATTCTATGTTTTCCACAGACCTTGAACCTAATCCCTAATCAGTTCTTAAACCTAGCATCAATTTTGTTTTCATGGCTTGCAGTTCATTTTGTACTAACTGCACCGATCATGAGAAGCTGGGTGGCATAAATCAGTATGTCTTCACCACTGAAGAATATCAACCCAAACTTGCACAACCTTGACGGAGTGAAAATACGGGTCAGTGAAGAATTTCTAATCTCCTAGGCAGAGAATTCTTTTGTCTGTTATTTCTGTTCTTGCTCTTATAAAGAATGTGAGAGTTACACCCCAGTAAGAAGCTACCATCAAGGACAAGGGCCCAAATCTACTAGTGGCTGCACAGACTAACACAAAAACTAATCAAAGCTTAATTATAAAATGGTAATTTCAGGCAGAACTGGGCTGAGGATTGCAAGGAATCTGGGGTCTTTTTGATTAACAAAGTTCTTGCCTAGCTACGTGCACTGTATAACATTTGTTGTCCTCACCACACATCATTTCCTTCCTCCTTGTTCCTAGTAGTGATACTAGTATGTAGTGTTATAAAGCTGAAAATAAACTATTACAAAAATACATCCACAGTAGTATAAAAGGCTTTTATTAACATGAATCATCTCTTTGTTTATCTTTATGCCTCTTCCCTGTACTGAGAATACTTTATCAAGTGATAGTAGACTTCCGAAAGATCACAGGGCATACAGTGTGGTAATTTTTATTTTGAAATGAAATGTTCCTTAAGCTCATTTCAAGACTTATGAGCAATTTTCTTAACAACTTGGTGATTTGTGCTAAAATCAGTGTCCATGATTCAGAAGAAATACAAAAATATAAGGTCTCCAGGAAGATTTTATGGCAAACTTTCAGTATCTAAAGTAGGCCTGCAAGAAAGCTGATAAGGGAAGTTTTTCAAGGGCATGTAGTGACAGGACAAGAGGTAGTGACTTTAAACCGAAATAAGGTAGGTTTAGATTATATATTAGGAAGAAGTTCTTCACTATGAGGGTGCTGAGGCACTGGCACAGGTTGGCCAGAGAAGCTGTGGCTGCCCCATGAACAAGCAAAGCAAAACAAGGAATTCATTCACCAGTTCCCATTGCAATCAGGTGTTCTGCCATCTCCAGGACAGCAGGGCTCCATCACATGTAACAGTTTCTTGGGAAGACAAACACCATCACTGTGAACATCCCCGCCTTCCTTCTTCTTACCCTGGCTTTATATGCTGATCATGACACCGTATGGTGTGGAATATCCCTTGGGTCAGTTGGGGTCAGCTGTCCTGGCTGTGTCCCTTCCCAACTCCTTGTGCACCCCCCCAGCCTGCTCTCTGGTGGGGTGGTGTGAGGAGCAGAAAAGGCCTTGACTCTGTGTAAGTGCTGCTCAGAAGGGACTAAAATATCTCTGTGTCATCAACACTGTTTCTAGCACAAATCCAAAACAGAGCCCCTTACCAGCTGGAGAAAATTAACTCTATCCTAGCCAAAACCAGAACAGGAATGCATGGATAAATCTCATTTTATTAATTTTGTAAAATTAATCAATAAATTTTGAAGACAGTTCTTATTTTTTTATAGACCAATTAAGACAATTAAGACCCCACTCTAAATATTTGTACCGCACAGATTGTGGCTGAGTTGGTTAATGATAGATGCTACATACCCTGGTATGTATAATCATCGAATCATTTAGTTTGGATAAAATCACCAAGCCCAACCGTAAACTCAGCACTGCCAAGTCCACCATGAAACCATGTCCCTAAGCACCACATCTACATGTCTTTTAAATACCTCCAGGGATGCTGATTCAGCCACTTCCCTGAGCAGCCTGTTGCAGTACTTGACAACCCTTTTAAGGGACGATATTTTTCCTGATACACAATCTAAATCTCCCTTCCTGTTCTACCACTTGTTATCTGGGAGAAGAGACCATCTCCCACCTCACTCCAACTTCTTCTCAGGTAGTTTTAGAGACTGCTAAAGTCTCCTCTGAGTCTCTTTTTCTCCAGACAGAACAATCCCAGTTCCCTCAGCTGCTCCTCGTAAGACTTGTGCTCTAGACCCTTCAGCAGCTTTGTTGCTCTTCCTTGGACAAACTCCAGCACCTCAGTGTCTTTCTTGTAGTGATGGGCCCAGAACTGAACACAGGATTTGAGGTGCAGCCTTACCGGTGCTGAGTACAGGGGATGATCACTGCCCTGCTGGCTACATCATTTCTGGTACAGGACAGGATGCTGTCGGCCTTCTTGGCTGCCTGGGCTCAACTGCCTATTGCCCAGGTCCTTTTGCACTGAGCAGCTTTCCAGCCACTCTTCCCCAAGCCTGGACCATTACATGGGGTTGTTGTGACCCAAGTGCAGGACCCAGCACTGAGCCTTATTAAACCTCATGTAATCGGCCTTGGCCCATCAATCCACCCTGTCCAGATCCTTCTGCAGAGCCTTCCTCCCCTCAAGCAGATCAACACTCCCAACCAACTTGGTGTTGTCTTCAAACTTAGGAAGGGTGCACTCAATCCCCTCAACCAGATCATTGATAAAGATATAAAACAAATACTGAGCCCTGTTGAACACCACTTGTGATCCCAAAGACATGGTGCATGCTGTTTCTCTTCTTTCCTTGGGTGAAAACAACCCAGATATTAGGAAAAGGATCAGGATTAACCTCTGGGGAAAGAAGAGGGAACAGATAATTAAGTTTAGCTTTCTGGAGTGAGATCTGGTTTGGGGCAGGGAACCACTAAAGAAGTACATGGTTTAGGTGGGATTTCATGTCCTTCTTCTGGTAGAAGACGAGATGCTTCCATCTAGTCCTGAGGAGGAGATTTGTGTTACATTTGAAACCCTGAAATGATTCTGTTCAGGACCTTCCTCCTTTACACCACTATCACCCAGTGATAATTTAATATCCCTCACATCAAGGTGAGTACCAAGGTGAACCATTGGTGCTCACCTTGATAAATATTTTTTTTATCTTTAAACAGTGAAGGGAAGACTTAAAACCCAAACTAAGCTGATGCAGATGAAAGCATCTTACCTACTGCAGACACATTCGCTGGGGATACTTACTTGAGTGCTCTGAGTCCCTTCATCCTTTCATGCCTGATGGTCTTATGAAGCCAGTTTGGAACAGCTCTCTCTGTGTCTACCTCAGTAGCTTTTCAGGTAATGCTGCCTCTCTCTGAGTTTCGAAGCATGAAAATCTTAATTACCCATTTACAATGCAAACAAACCTATTTTTATTTTATTCATTGCAAATGTGCCACCAAATCATTCCATTACTGTTGTCTTTCAGCTTGGTTTTTTATTCTGGCTTAGGAAATAATTGGTAAGCTGGCAGAGTTGAAGATGACTCACAAGAACCAAGGATTGTTTTCATTTTGTTTTTTTTCTCCCCAGCATAAATATTTTTATCCTTCTCAGAAATGTGCTTATTGAGAGCACCCCCCCCAATTGCTCAGTCAATACTGAAAGTACATACAATACATCCCACGTTATAGATGATAATGAAAAGAATGCCTGTGACATTTCATCTACTTATTTTAGTGTCTGTGGTGTAAAACTCACTGATGACATCCAAGGTGTCTTGCAGAGATAAGGCGATACTGTTTGCTCATATTGTGAGGGAAAATTTTGCTGGTTTCAGTTTAAATATTTACAGTGAGTGCATTCATCAGGACAGCTGCTTTCTATAGAGAAACACAGCTGGAACTATGTGCTTGTGTGTTAGGTAATTATTTTACATTCAACAGACCATAATTTAGGATCAGAATGCTAATTTCAGCCTTAGTTCTCAGGGAATTGTAAGCTTGCAGGACACGTGGTGTCCTTGACCAGCATTACAGAGCTACTGAGCATATCACTTAGGCAGAAATGTTGGTTTAGAATTTCAGACTGAAAGTAAGGAGATTTTTATTCCTCAAATTTCCTTGAAAGAAAGGTAATTCAAGATACCTCAAGGAATTTTCTGCAAAGAGCAAAGTTAGATTCTTGTTCCAGACTATATGTTCCGAAGTTAACTAGTCAGACCAGAGAGAAAGAGTGGGTTAGTTGCTTTCACTTCACTGCTAATTAGAAAAGTATTTCTGTGCTTTTAATGAACAAAGTCTTCTCAGAAAGCCCTCCTTCCTTTTGCA